>NC_135568.1:18366247-18391247 GCF_964340395.1 Glandiceps talaboti
TACATACATACATACATACATACATACATACATACATACATACATACATACATACATACATACTGTGTACAAAAGGTAGCAAGTGGTCAAAATCCCCTGAGAAATCAATGCATTTCACCAAAGGATCGGAGCAGCAGTACTGTTGACTGACTATGATCTATTCGCTATCTACCAATGGCAGTCCGATAACAGTCTACCTGATTATATATGTATACATTTTCATTTATCATCACGTCAGGCATCTCTACATTTTAAAATTTCGGGGCATATGTCCCAACATGCAATAACAAGATGTAAAACCTTAACATGTGTTGTCATGACAATGTAAGTATATTCGTGACTGTAACATAACATAAGACTCCATTACTTTACCATGTATTGTGATTATACCTTATTATTTGTAATGTCACATACAAACATCTTTATACTTGTATTCTTGCTTAAAATGGTATGTACATCAATAAGAAAAGTTTCGATTTTACGATCAGTTGAGCTTAAACCCGCTTCTCAACGGCGTAGATGTCGCTGATGTCATCGTCCGACTTGTGTGGTCTTGTATCAAAACCAAATGAACATCACATCTCTCCGCAATCGTCTTGCTTCCGTTCCTAATTCATTCAGATGATGTGTGAGAAAGTTCGCACGTCAGTTCTATCCATTGTTAGCCGCCTGAGGGGTGCAGTGTTTGCATAACACTGGGTCTGTCAACAATGCCAGCAAGCTTAAGCACATCAGATTTGGAATAAATCTGCGACACTGGTCCATTAACATTAGCACGGCAGAATTCAGGCATTGTGATTGGCCATAATCAAAGTCAGCAATGATGACCTTCACATTGCAGTATTTATGAAATTGCATTATGACTGTAGTTGAAGTGATATCTGTTTTGACGTCAATCTCATCTCAAAACTACAATTATCATTCTAACTACAGTACATTAATGACTGTCCGTTTGTATTGACATTGAAATAATTGTAACAGCAATCCCAGACAATCAGGTTTCATCCATCCATCTATCAAGTCACTCTATTATCTCCTAAATTACATGGTTTCAACGCCTCCATCTCCCCCAACAAACGCCAAGTCTTCTTTCCACAAACCCAAGCACGAACACCATCATTTTTCCCCAACAAGAAGATCATAATGGATAATTGCAAAACGGAAATGAATTGAACTATAGTGAAAGATAGTTCCCTTAGGAAATTACATTACAAATGGAAAGTGTAGATATTGAATAGTAACCAAGGGAATATCGCTACATTTGATGTGGTTTCCGAAGCACGTGTCGTGGGATACCTAGCTCTCCTCATCAGATCTTAATATACAAAGTTTCCAAAGCATAACAATTATTTCAGTTGCATTGGGTTTTATGCTCATAAGCACATATTTGTCACTATAAACTACGAAGAAATCATTGCGAAGATAAAAGAAAAGAAAGGCCACAGGCGCGGTGTAACAATCGCGTACATACCAGTGTACTGGATACACTCAAATCAAGTGGGGAAATATGCTTCATTCATTCTTACTACAGGCCTGTCAGTTGTGTGTACCCTGGCCCTTTGTCTATGGAAATGGTCCAAGAGTCTCATTTTTATTGAAATCTAGAAGCACACTTAAATGGGGTTCTTATCGATTTCGATCCAGTTCTTCCGAAGACTCAATCGGAATGAGTCACTGTATATTGCTTAACCGCTGACGAGAGCGAAATTTGCACCGAGGGACGAAATGACATCGCAAGTGTTTATGACGTAGATCCTGAAAAAGCAGAAAAAAAGTTTGTTGCCATTATCATAAGTTTTTGCTGCGCCTCCCACGAGCTACGCAAAGAGGATATAACATGTGTAGTGTGACAAGGCAAAGCATCTATGTGAAAAGTCGTGAATTTTAATTGCGGCTGAAGACGTTTAAGGCCTGACCCGATGATACGACGACGAATCATCGAAGGTGGCTACCAGTTCTCTCTTATTGATATTACAATGAAACACATTTTCACTTGGTCTCCAAATAATTCTACAGAGCGTGGCAGACTCGAAGCCAAGTGAACCATCACTTTTACAGTGGACCCACATTACACCGATCTCCCTTCCATTATTTCATGCTGAACTTGATTCAGAGTAGGGGAAACATCGAAACGGAAGACATGAAACTGGTTTGCTTATTTTTTTCGACTTTTATGTGGTTACAAGTAACAGGAGCCCCCAGTGCTGGCATGTGGTGGTAAGTACGGTCAAATGCATAATACTTAGAGAAGGATAAACTCACAAATAGATAGATAGATAGATAGATATACATAGATAGATAGATAGATAGATAGATAGATATATAGATAGATAGATAGATAGATAGATAGATAGATAGATAGATAGATAGATAGATAGATAGATAGATAGATAGAGCGCGAGCGCAAGCGAGTGAATGTATGTATGTAATATGTACGTATGTATGTATGTATGTATGTATGTATGTATGTATGTATGTATGTATGTATGTGTGTCTGTATGTCTGTCTGTCTGTCTGTATGCATGCATGCATGCGCTCATGTACACGTGTGTGTATGTATGTGTGTGTGTGTGTGTGTCAATGTGATGTGCGTAAAGTTGGATATTTTAAATCTACTTTAAACAAAAGTCCTGGTGTTAAAACATTTGCAGTAATTTTATTCACATGGACGCACTTTGTGAATAGCAATTTAGTGATTTATCTAGCATGGCAGGCCGCCAGTGTTTAACTAACCTCAAAGTTTAAAGATTAAACAACTGGCGTTACGCTTGTCGCTTGCTCATAATTAGTATTTCGACAAGTTGGGAAATTGAGTAGACGAGGTGTAACGAGGAAAACTACATAGCTATGTATAAAGTCGCCAACAATATATTGTCCAGTGTGTGGATTAACGTACTTCACTTGAAGTACTTCTAGTAAGAATGTTGTTGGGAACTGGCTTGATGGCTTCTATGCATATATATATATATATATATATATATATATATATATATATATATATATATATATATATATATATATATATATATATATATATATAGTCTTCTTATCTAGATTTTTAAAATGTCCATTTGTCATAGTATTACATCTGTGACTGAAAAGTTGTTACCACAAGATTTATTGCGTATTCTTGCCCATAATCACCACCAATTAACCCAATCATTGACTGTGACAAGAGATATGTACAAATACATGATATGTGAGCGATAGACAAAGACTGATAGGTTTCAGCATGGTCTTTGAAATAGTAGTACCGTTGTTGTCAGGCGGTTGGTGTCTATCGTAGACCAATTGGCCTACCGTTCGCGTGATAGACGGCCCGGCAAGGCACTTGTTACGACCTGTCAACGGTTCTATCATTCACGATGAAATGACAGGTCGGCACTGGTGAACCCCGAAGCAGAGACCAGGGGAAAGTAGTACTCAACTTCGACTGACCGGTTTTTCTCTAACTTTAAACCAACATTTATTAAGAGTGGCCCTCGGGCACTTGGCTCTTCTTGGGAGATATGATGTTAGAAAGATTCTGACGAAATTTAAAAGTACCAATTGCAAATTACTAAGCCAGTAATGTTCAGAGAATATAACAAAAAACGAGAAGAGATTGAGTAGGAGACACTTTGTATTCAGGTCAACTATACATACTACGTGCCATTAACATCTTGGACGTAAACCGGGTAACTGTGGTAGCCATAGATCATCATACAATCCACTTCTGGTTTTTACTTCTTACTGTCTTAAATAACAATTTGTTATTTTTTAACACAGTATGTCATATGAACAACAATAACGTTTAAAGGACGGCAATATATATACATACACACACACATACATACATACATACATACATACATACATACATACATACATACATACAACACAGTATCGTTACATAGTGTTTCACTCTGTTGCGATGATCAGACGCCTAACTGTACACTTCTATGAACTATATGAACACTGTTTACTCCGGCATAGTATACTGAATTTATATATGTAACATCTGGACAAAATAGTAAAATAGTAAGTGACAAGTACACTGTCTGAAAACACAGACACAAACATCCATATTACTTTAGAACTGAGCATGATGATCGTGAGAACTGTCTATTATTTTACCAGCATCTAGCAACTTAACGGCTGATGACAAATAAAACAGTGGAAAATGGCAAAGTAAACAATTGACACAATTTAATTGCATTTATGAGAACCAAACCTGCCAGTTATTACTTTACCCTGGCCAAATCGTCAGTTTACGACTATAGTGATGGGTCGCCTAGGTCAATACCGTAGTATTCATACTTACTATTGGATAGGTTTTCTTTTTGAAAAATCGTGAATAAACTCTTCAACATGCCCCAAACTAAAACAAAACAGCGTAATATATAGGAATTGCAATAGACTGACATGAAGTCTACTACACCTTATATAACAATCTAAGAATACATGCACGACTCTGAATTGTTGAAGGAAAATGTGAAAGTTGAACAACACTCCAGTCCGACACTTCAAGATAAGGATTAGCTTTTACTTTATTCATTGAATAGCTGAGCAACATGTCGAAAGCTTCTTGCCATTGACATGTATTCGTCAATAATACCACTAAATCCCATTGTGTGCCTTACCTTTACAATTTGTCAGGTGTGATGTTGTTGATTGTCAACTGCTATGAATGTATTGTACCGTGTATCAAGTATCTCTTTTCACTGTTTGTGACTTGACAGTTCAAAAGCCACTGTTTGTATACTCGGATTAAACCCACCAAATGATTGTTGTCAATGGTAGGCACAGAACATACATTTGAAAGTACACAGAGGTGTATAGCTGTATGTATAATTGATACGACCACACCTAACTCCTCCATTACACTATTGTCAATTCTAGCCAATTACATTTACACGTAATAACAAGGTTGTGACTGCCAACGTTGAAATGGAAATAGTATGTATCATTTTATAATTATAAACAGTTACAATGTAGGACTTTTTCGTATGAAGACAGCGGTATTGTGCTATGTAATATGACAAATTGAAGAATATACAATGTGACTTGGTAAGTTGGACGATAGTCATTGGAGAACTTCTGTGGTTGAATCGAGCTGTATCGAAATAAAAGTTAACAATAACCCCTGACGTCATGAGTGACACCGCCATCGCGACTATCACCATTATCTCATACATTAGTCAAGTTACTTTCCATTGAGACAACTGCAGAGATATTGTTATGTGATTTTGTTTCAAAGGAGCTTGTCACTTTCAAATCATATGTACAAGGCGCTTCATAATCAGCCCCACAAGTATACACAACAGTGTTTTCAATATACGTAATGTGTCTTCTGGTGAGACAATCTCTCGCCTGATATTGGCAGTAAAATTGATTCTGAAATCAAACCGAAATGATGAATTAAATACTGATGGTAAAACGATAGACGTATCATAGCAATATGCTTACATGGCACGGTACCACTCAGCCAACAGTAGACTTACATGACACGGTACCACTCAGCCAACAGTAGACTTACATGGCACGGTACCACTCAGCCAACAGTAGACTTACATGGCACGGTACCACTCAGCCAACAAATAACTTCAACCCAAATTGATACACGTGATATGTTGTCTCCATGTACGACTGAAGAGGATGCTTTTTTGGCTAATATTATTAAGTTGAGCAATGATTTAATATGCTTACCTCTATTTTCTGCATTGATATATTCCAATAGACAGGAACATTGACGTGAATTCCTAGCAATTCATCTCATAAAGTTGATGATGCAATGAATACTAGCACGACTTGTTTTAACCTAGATGCAAGGAATAGTATACTTACGGAATGGAGACACGATGTCTTGTTATTTGTTGTTGATGGTGACTGTGAATAAAGTGATCTTCTGATTGAGAGTCCTATCAAATGATACTTATTGGTCTATTGGTCCTATCAAATGACAAGGGGAAAGAAACAGAAAACGTTGTCGTTGTATCCCGACAGAGCTAACATCGTGGCGACTATTTTATATCTACACAATTGACAACCTCACGACACCATGCAACATGTGTTCAATATAAATCGCAATGGACAAGAACACAATGACATATGTGGTATATCATTGCAATATATAGATGTAAACATACACAAACATGTTTCGTTTGTTTATTTGGTATCGTTCGCTGGTAGATGGATTAGTGTTACCACCAATCGTATGAGTTATCGTTAATATAATCCAGGTGATACGTCATATTGAATAACTACAAAACAGAGATGAAATTAAATCGTCCTAAAGGTATACAGTTGACGGGACTAAGTGAATTTGGTAACGTAGGATATTGTACGCGTAAGGCGAACATGATACGCCAATGAAACTGAAGAAGTAGTCATTTGCTGTCTAAAAGTTACAATGGTCGTAGAATTCCACACGTGTCAACCGACGTATTTAGTGTAATTGTATACAGAAGTTGAGTGCTAGAGTATCAAGGGTTGACTAGACAAATAGTGTGTATTCAGACCCTACATAGTTGTAATAGATGAAAGACACAAAGTTCCAGTTTGTTTGTTACAGCATTGTTATTTGAAGGTTAAATTCTATAAATAGGTTGATCAAAGAAGATGAACGATCCAAGTGACCGTTACGTCATGATAAACTAATAGTTAAGATAGTTATGGGATATAGTGTGTAGGTATGTTATGGGATATAGTGTGTAGGTATGTTATGGGACATAGTGTGTAGGTATGTTATGAGACATAGTGTGTAGGTATGTTATAGGACATAGTGTGTAGGTATGTTATAGGACATAGTGTGTAGGTATGTTATAGGACATAGTGTGTAGGTATGTTATAGGACATAGTGTGTAGGTATGTTATGGGACAAAGTGTGTAGGTATGTTATGGGACACAGTGTGTAGGTATGTTATAGGACATAGTGTGTGGGTATGTTATAGGACACAGTGTGTACATGTGTTATAGGACATAGTGTGTACATGTGTTATAGGACATAGTGTGTAGGTATGTTATAGGACATAGTGTGTGGGTATGTTATGGGACAAAGTGTGTAGGTATGTTATAGGACATAGTGTATAGGTATGTTATAGGACATAGTGTATAGGTATGTTATAGGACATAGTGTATAGGTATGTTATAGGACACAGTGTGTAGGTATATTAGGGGACATAGTGTGTAGGTATGCTATAGGACAAAGTGTATAGGTATGTTATGGGATATAGTGTGTAGGTATGTTATAGGACATTGTATGTAGGTATGTGATAGGACATAGTGTGTAGGTATGTTATAGGACATAGCGTGTAGGGATGGTATTGGACATATTTAGTATGTATGTTATGAAATATAGTGTGTCTACGTCTACTTGGGGACATAGTGTGTACAATGTAGGTATGTTATAGGACACAGTGTGTAGGTATGTTATGGGACATAGTGTGTTGGTATATGTTAAGGGATGTATTTGTTGGTCTGCTAGGGGACATATTTGTGTGTGAATATTGCATGAATACTGACCCGTCTGATAATGGATGCATTCCAAGAAGATGAAATCCAGCGTTCACTCAAATGTTGGATTAATTGTCTTTTAGAAAGGGTAGCTGTGATGGTTAGAGTTGGTATCGGCTTGTATAACTTATAATACAAACCTATAGTAAGATATATTTGTACATATGTGTTGATAACTGTATGTAAACAAATCGACATGTCAGCATCAATTCTAGAAATGAATGCTGGGTACATAGCGGTTAAAGTGTCAAGTGTTATATTTGAACCACATCCTGTCTTGATAAGATTTTGGATAAAATGAACGACTATCTTTGACGAGAAAGACGAGATAAACTATATAGATGATACCTACACTCTATGTCCCCTAACATACCTACAATCATATATTGTAACATAAATCAACCCGTCCTCACCAAACTCAGAATCTGTATCATTGTATTTTGTATTATGCATTTTTCAACACTTTTTTGATCTATTCTGACAAATTCCCCTTGTAACATATCGGTAATGCTTGGTCTGTGTTATAATCAATTCAACCCATGGTCTGGGCCGTTATAGAAGTCGTAATATGTTTATTAACACACACAGCGTTTTAAAGTCTATAATAGGTAGGGGTTAAGTCGAAAATATCGCACAGGGAAGGAGAATACGGTCAACAATGAGTTAACCCTGAGAGCAATTCTATATTGGCTCCATCAACGAACTAGAATTTTCGCATATATGCGCCAGTTTAAGAAATCTATATATTCGGAAACAGCCTTAACAAAAACAAAGTTTCGAGAAGGCTACATCATATGTGAGTGAAAAGACGTTATAAATGGGTGCGTTGGAACCAACACGATAAAACCATCAAGTTTCATTGCCTAGTCGATTTTGTAAGCAATTAACGACAAGTTTACGACATTTGAAATTCCTCACCTTGATAACACCACAAAGCGATAGCATTTTACCATATGCACAACAAATCAATTGATTTGTCTATTTTCCGAGGCGTGACAAAGGACGGTGGTTTCAGCTAGTGTTCACTTTCTTAATAACACCATTTCACTTTATTACCACCCAAGTGAAGACCATAGACAGATTCCATTGAAAAAGGCAAAAAAAGTATATTCTGAGAAAAAGACCAAGCTATCTGATAAACAGAATTTTATAATATACATCTGAACTAATACATAGTTTCAATTAGAGTCACAATTGTTTATATACTCTCTATTGCCCAATTTCAACGGTACTTGTGACGTCATTATTAAGGTGCATGGTGCTGGTACCAACAGAATAACTGTATCATGCTATTACCAAGTATGCAATTTCTATTTGTGGTGTGGCTATTAAAATGCACGTGTATGGTGTGGTACCAACAGAATAACTCAGTGTAACATGTTATCACAATGTATACAATTTATGTTAGTGTTAGCAAAACAACAACGTTGATCATGAAATCCATATTGAATGAATGAATGGGTTAACCTTCTGTTTGACATAGAAATAGAATTCAGTCTAACTCGTCTGAGATAGAAATAGAATTCAGTCTAACTCGTCTGAGATAGAAATAGAATTCAGTCTAATTCGTCTGAGATAGAAATAGAATTCAGTCTAATTCGTCTGAGATAGAAATAGAATTCAGTCTAATTCGTCTGAGATAGAAATAGAATTCAGTCTAATTCGTCTGAGATAGAAATAGAATTCAGTCTAATTCGTCTGAGATAGAAATAGAATTCAGTCTAATTCGTCTGAGATAGAAATAAAATTCAGTCTAACTCGTCTGAGATAGAAATAGAATTCAGTCTAACTCGTCTGAGATAGAAATAGAATTCAGTCTAATTCGTCTGAGATAGAAATAGAATTCAGTCTAATTCGTCTGAGATAGAAATATAATTCAATCTAATTATCATCGTAGTTACAAAAGCTTAGATATAAATGTGGTGAACGTAATGATCATAAAAACGAACAGTTGTGATAAAAAAAACCGTTACAGATATTTTTGGGGCCGGGCATTTTAACTGACTGGGCGGTGTTTTTGGTGGGGGTGGTCATTTTGAAAAACGCCACTTGAAGTTGGGGGTTGGTCATTTTGAAAAACACTACTTGAATTGGGAGGGGGGTTCACGTTGGAAAATGACAAAATGCGTGTCATTTTGGTGCCATAAATGACTCCTTAACAACTATAATTTGTGAAAATTTTGTACTGCAGGAGGAGGATACCCCTTCCCATACCCTCCCTCCTCTGTATTTTCCACATCTGCATGTGCCACGTGACATGCACTATTTATCGAATAAAAACATTCAAAATAAGACATTTAGTATTTAGGTATATAGTAATAGTTAGTAACTATTTTGTATTAGGTTTGCGTTAGCTTTCATTTTCATTTTCATTAAATTCACCACTGGTACTAGGAATATATTGATGGCAGTTTGTACTGGTGACTGAATTCACCTTTTGTGTTGAACCAAGTAAATAGTATATCAGGGTTATTTGGAAGGCTGTGTTTTGAATGTAATGGAACAAAAATGAACAGAATGAAGAATCTCCCTTGACCAATGAATACAAAGCCACATAAATTGAAAGATATTCCTAAAATAATCATAAGAACTACCCAACAACAACAACAACAACACAACACAACACAACACAACACAACACAACACAACACAACACAACACAACACAACAACAAATCTAGGGGCAAGGGAGAAGGGGATTTCGCTGAATGAATACTTACATAAGTCAGTCACGTATCGTATGTATGTCGATGTGTATCTTCAGTGTCACTATTGTCACTATTCCATGATTTACATTTTGAGGTGGCATCAATGATATTTTTGGGTGCATCATCAAATGACGTCATCATATGGTCTTTATAACTTAGTAAGCATCAATGTCTCTTTTGGTTAGGGTTAGGTTACTAATAGCGATGATACAATATGACCGAGTTCCCTAGAATGCCGTCTTACTGAGAATTTAATGTTTTTAATCCATTTTCTTGCAAGTTATCATTGTTACCATGGTTACTCCATCACGTCTAAGAATTCAATTTTCCCAGGACAAATAGAACATTTTCTATATTTTCCTGTAGTGTCGATTTCAAGACGTTATCTAGCACTTGAACTAATCTATATTTATTGGAGGTTACCCCTTGAAACACAGTAACAATATAGTTGTACGTATAAGTTATTTGGTTGATAATTATTAGTATTGTTATTATTATTATTTATATACATTGATGATATTAACGTTACTTATATCTAGTCTCAAACTAATACGGCTGTTTTGTGTACAGTAATTACTTCCAAAATAAAAGTTGTCCTGCTATTGAATATGTACGTTCAAATAACACCAGTCGTTCGTGGCTTTAATGCCATGTACGTTCAAATAACAACAAAACATGTTTTGGAGTGAGACATTCAAATATAAAATATGTATTCAACTAAACAATATTTTTGACTTGTCTAGCTAGTACATGCTCTGCTTATAAGTAACCAATCTCTGTATGAGGAATGAAGTATATTTGTTGCCAATTGTTATTGTGGTACCACTACAGGACGCCTTCCATGGGTATTCAATTATCGACTTCAAAAACGAAGAAATGGCACTTAAGATATTTCATTGTTAAACATGACAGATAGAATGGCCACTACAGAGGTGTTAGATTGTGGACTCTTTCCAATTTCTCACAGTTCTGTACATAGCCCACACAGTCAATATTTTACCTTAGATCAATAGAGTTGTATTTGATTATCTAACTGCCAAGTTCAAAAGGGATTTTGTATGATAGGTTTACTGAGTAAAGAACGTAATACCCCATAATGATAAAAGCTAACAAAGATTTTGACAAAACTGTCACATTATGTATGGGTAACACTGGTACATGAAACTGTCTTCACTTGCCTTGAGTGCATGGTGAGTTATACGATGTTCGATTGTCATGGTGTCTTAGTTCACGACAACGATAGAATTAGAAATAATAAAACAGATGGAAATGTTTTTATTTGTTATATCTTTGTGTGTACATTGATCCGTACTCACGCTCTAGGTGATTGGTATATTAACACCACCAACTATCTCCAGGCCAGTCTTTACCAACTTTACTATTTATTATTAGTTAACTGAAGGTATTGCAGCAACCAAACTTCGACATGTGCCAAGTGGAGTTGCTTTATCGATCGACTAACTAGAGAATCAATAAAACACTTACAGTCAATTTAACATAAAAGAGAACTTGAAAGGGTTTAATAAGACCACACATACATCACCTAGGTGACTTGGTTAAAGAAGTGCACAAAAAGTTTATCGCTATTTGTAACATTTACAATCGTCTCAATGCGAGTGCTATCACGAATATTGAATGTCTATAGTTATAGGATTAACCCAGTCTGTCAGTACCAAAACACATTCAATGTCAATCGCAGTGTAATGTCATGACAACTATACCAATCGCAGTGTAATGTCATGACAACTATACCAATCGCAGTGTAATGTCATGACAACTGTACTATTCGTACTGTAATGTCTGCTAGTTTATTCCTGCCAACTAATCGACTGCTAGTTACTGCTGTCAAAACGTTTGACGTGGACGCTGAATCGACTGCTAGTTTACTGCTGTCAAAATGTTGGATACGGTTGAAGTACCGGTAATACGTTATGCTGTAGCGACGATAGGTAATCATTACTTCATAACAATACTAATTACTAGGCAACCTATTACGATAATAAGTTCATTTGACGCCTCACAAGATCACCATGTAGCTGGGATCCGCTGTAAACTGTACTTGTAATCACTATCCAGGAAAGAAGGTTCGCTGAAAGTTGTCTGTTTCTTATCAACATAGAGAATCATTTCATAAGATATATAATATTATGTTGTTTCACTTGAACTCCGTCAGTAGGAATTAGACAAATGAAATCGTTATTGAGACTTAGGGATCGGTCATTTTCTTCGGCCGGGGGGGGGGGGGGGGGCGGTGGATTTGTAGGAGGGTCACCTTGTTTTTGAAATTGGCAGTAGGGGAGTCATGCTGTTTTCAAAATTGTGGATAGGGGGGTCATTGTGTTTTGGATTGTGATGGAAGAAAAAAATCCCTTTTCTACAATGGCATATAGCCTTGTCTGAAATGTGGTACATGTAAATATTTGTTCTTATCCCTGTTCTTACATTAATTCTTTAATATTACATTCATATACATGTATTACGTAGCTACCACACTAGTTACAGAACATGTCATGTAAATGCTTGGCTGTTTCACAATCAGTGCTTCACTACTTATAATGCACTTTGGGGCAATAGTGAACTTCAAGGTTTCGTAATTGTAATCTTCATAGATAGTTTATAAAAGAAGTTAATCTGAAATGTTCTTCTCATCACTATGAACTTATCAGAAGGGATTAATACACTTTCTATTTTGGACACTACATGTTATTGACACTACAAATCACCACATCTCATCAGATTCAAGTTTCTATTATACACTAGGTATGACCACCTAAAGTTCTCTAGCATACTGGTGGCTTTACTATACATGCAATATTAATGCCACTATACCAATGTTACGGGGCCATTTTTATGTGACATGGGAAACTCATTTAAAACGTACATTTACGTTAGCTATTCGAAGCTTGGAAATATTACCTCAAAGGCTATGAATAACCTAAACATTGCCTTAATAGAAGCAAAAAACTGCAGATCTGCCAGGGGAAAACCCCCAAGGACTCCCTCACCCCCAGATGTCACTCATGCATTCAACCAACAATCAGATGTACCAACAAACTTTTTACTGTCATAATGATATTAAACTTTTCCTAAATATTTTCACCCTATTCTAATTTGATATGATATTGTCTTTTCAAGATCTGAAACGTTTGCCAAGATAGTCTAAAATTGCCTTAAACTCCAAATCTCCCCTACCAATGATACTACCAGTAGATGTGCTGACCTTTACTACATGTATATGATGATGCCATTTAACTTTTTAAGAACATATTTCAACCCTATGTAAGTTATAAAGAATAGTTTCTGATACTTGATGGTGCTGTCTTGTAAAGCATGGATTGGGTTATTGCTTGAAAGGGTCTGAATAGCCTGAATATTGGTTTTAAGAGTAAAAATCCTCCAGGCCAGGCTTCTAGAGGGAGACCCCCTTGGAGCCCCTCCCTACATGAGGTGTACATATCCCAGTCTCAAGCTCTTCCCCCTACCTCTTACTGTCAAGATGCTATCAAACTATATTTCAAAAATATTTCAACCCTATGTAGTTACTTTTTACATGTTGGTGTTGTCTTGTAAAGCTTGGAAATTATTGCCTGAAAGGGTCTGAATAGTCTCAAAATTGTCTTTTCAGAGTAAAAAACCTCCAGGGCTTCTAGGGGGAGACCCCTAGGACCCCACCCCCATAAGAGATGCACATATTCCCTTCTCAAGCTTTCCCCTACCCTTCACTGTCAAGATCTTATAAAGTAGATGCAAGACAGTCAAGCAGTCCACACTGAGTCACAATCAAAAAATACCTGTCATGTGAATATTATATATGGGTGGGGTCATCATGTTTTAGAATTAAGTGATGGGGGGGGGGGTCAGCCTGTTTTGGGTTTTACAGGTGGGGGGTGTTAGTGACTTTTTGTCGGCCCGATTTAAGAGTCCACCGCCCTCCCCCGGCTGGAGAAACTGACCGGTCCCTTACGAATACATGTATGTATGGGGGGGTGAGGGTGTGTATGTGTGTGTGTGTGTGTGTGTGTGTGTGTGTGTTTATTTCGGTACATGTAAAAAGTCAACACGCAATGGTTTTCGAAGGGTTCGCTTGTTATCAACAGTAATGAAGCAAAAGTAAGGGAGCCGTCATTATTTACGATCGGGGGGTCGGAGGAATTTAGGAGGGTCACTCAAAAACTGGGGAGTGAAAGGGGAGGGTACCCAAAAATTGAGGAGTGAAGGGGGGGGGGCTACTCAAAATGTTACATGTTTAAATAGCACCTGAAAGCATTCTTTTAATCATTGAAATTCCAAACTCTCTGGGACGTATCCACCTCCACTTGGCTCCCTCAAACTTAAATAATGACGGCTCCCTGAGTGAGTAATTGGGGAGTGAGTGCATTGTACATTAAACCTTAGATATACGTGTCTGTAAAACATCCATGACCCGACATTACATCGCTAGGTCGCTCAAATGTCAATTTTTATGGAAGTCCATGATCTAGTTATAGCATGCGACATATTTTAATTCGCCACTAGTGGTATCGAATATGTTAGACTTTACTAAATCAAGAAGTGTCAGTCAGGTTTTAACTTCTTACGTCAACGAATTGACTGTACAAGCATTACACAAAACATAAAGTCGAAAGTCTTTCTGTGTTCTATATTCATATATGACCATAGGGGCGTGTAGTATTTCTTAGATTATTGTTTTCCTGGTCTACAGGCTAAATATAAAAACGTTTTGACTATAATTTCCTACTTGTGAGGAAATGTGTTATTTGTACTAGTATAGCGATTGATACATTTGTAGCAGCAGCATTTCTTAAGAAAACGGTAATCTAAGTAATAATACGTGCCCCTCTGTCTATGACCTGCCATTATATTAAAGTTTGAAAACTTTTTTTAGTTCAGTGTGACGTCATAATAAAGTTGAGGTATACCTCCATGATAATAATTGTGAAGGTTCGAGATGCAGTTACTTGTACATGTCCCGTGATTAACTGGCGTCACCGCTGTGTGACACAAGCAGATACTGAATGTAATTAGTTAGCATTGTTATTGTGAACGTTTGTTTGTTTGTTTGTTTGTTAAATCTCATTCCTAATGCATATCCTCTCAAATACAAAGTTGTATACACAACCATTGCAGGCTGTCTTTAGTAATAAGTAATTGTTTTACAAGGATTAGCACTGCGTCAGTCATAACTATTTTACTTGTGTGGTAACAATGAATTTCTATGTTTGTATGATAATATTATATATTCATATTGGATTACCATCATACTGCAGAAATATGCTGGTAATCCCCCCATAAGTAGATGGTACCCCTAAATGGATAGTACATCCCCCATGGATGGTGCCCCCCCCCCCCCATGGATGGTACAATACCTTACATACATACATACATACATACATACATACATACATACATACATACATACATACATACATACATACATACATACATACATACATAGAAATGCATAAGGAACTAATAAACCAGTCCGTAGATATAGCTGTTAAATCCGACGTTTCGAATAAATATTCTTTTTCAAAGGAAAAATTGGCGAGACAGAGAAATGCCAGGTGAAAACCCGAACATTTCTAAATTTAATGGAACAAAACCCCCCAAAAATTATTACATACATACATACATACATACATACATGCATACATACATACATACATACATACATACATACATGACAGACGGACGGACGGACAGACAGACAGACAGACAGACAGACAGACAGACAGACAGACAGACAGACAGACAGACAGACAGACAGACAGACAGACAGACAGACAGACAGCGGTAGTAGAGTCAAATTCAACCCAGAGACCATGACAGGGAAAGAGGGTAGTTAGATAGACAAGAATGAGAAATACGGACAGACAGGTGTTAGCGAAGCTTACAGATTGTATACTTTTATTGAAATTCAACGAGTGACTGAAGAGGAACACAATTTGTTGTGAACTGAATAATTACGTGAATTAATTTTATTTATTCTTCGACACTGTACAATTCCAACAATAAACATTGATATGTTTGCATTGTAAGTTAACTAGTTAGTGGTAGTTATTGAAGTTAGAGCAGTAGTGGGAAAAATACCAAGTACAAATTAAATATTTCTTTTAATCAAATGAGATAAAAATAAAAACGAAATTTATCAACTTAAGTCTTTAATCTACTTTTTTAAATGAACGAGCAACGTTCTATTTACTACAGAAAACCAAACTAAGCAGATTAAGTGACTGCCCAAAGTGTTTATTCTATACCGTCACCTAAAGTATTAACATGATGACATTGCGACCAAACATGATGACATTGCGACCAAATATGATGACATTGCGACCAAACATGATGACATTGCGACCAAACATGATGACATCAGCCTTAGTACAGACTACTGCAGTATAGTCCCATGTGTAAAATGACTCATTTGTTTTTCTAGTTTGACTTGCGGTCAAGAAAACCATCAATGTTTATCCTCTGATTTAGAATGAAGAAGTTTACAATTAAACCGTCTCAGTGAATATTTACACCATCCATTTACACTTCACTTACAACTCGTAATTTACATGCTGCTATGAAAGTCGGCACCATCTTGCAGATTTTAACGAATTAGTTAGTAATATTTAAAGTGCAAGTGTTCTAATAGTTGAATTTGTTGATAGTGTAAGTAACTTACTGTTAATTACAATTTTGTGGCGAGTATCAATCTCTAGCTCAATGTGCAATTGATTAATATGAGTCACTCTGGCTTAATGGGGACATTGGTGAAACTACTTCGGTGAAGACAGTAAAATGTACGTATCCTTATTATTGCTTTAATGGTCAATGCGAAGACCATTTGATCCAACATATCGGATGTTGATGTCAATTTTCACAGTGAGACGCAATTACAGGGAAGATCCCCAGATTACCATAACTGGATGAATCACCCACCGTGTATGACTCATTCTTACTCATTGTTGCTATTTGCATGCTATACGTCACTGACAATAGTAAATTAGTAAAGACACTGTATCTGTGTGTCTTTAATACCTCACTGGCAAAACTATAGGCCTTACATCGCTGGCAAAAATTATAGAATTTACATCACTGGCAACAAATTGTATATGTATGCCTTAGGTCGTTGGCAAAACAACAGGTATGCCTTTCGTGACAGGCCAAAAACTAGAGGCCTTACATCGCTGTCAAGAAAATATATCTGTATGTCTTAAGTCGATGGCAAAACTATGTGCCTTTAAATATACATAGGTCGTTGGCATAACAGTATGCCTTGTGTGGCAGACAAAACAAATTGTATGCAATGCAACGTAATCAAAATAAACCTATTATGGCTTATGTGACCACCTTGTTCTAAGTTTTCTTTGCTATGTTCGTGCCCTTTGTATATTACATACAAAATCATTAGTGTGCGTGTTGTGACAGTTCTTTTGCTACTACCACATAGTTATTTAGGCCAATATTTGGTTAGTAGACACAAATCATGCAAAGTAAACCTCTTAGTGTTTTATCAGTTGATTCAATCATTTATCTAATTCTTATCTAATGTTTGATTTGATATGTGCCAATTCTTTTAGACACAATAACTAATTCAACAATTGATTACATCCCATTTGATGATTGTATAACATAACATTACCAGTGGGAATGGGATATTTCTGCAATGCAATTAATTATGGATAAGTTACAAATGTGAGTCAACCAACCAACCGACCGACCGAACTACCGACCTACCGATCAATCAATCAATCAATCAATCAATCAATCAATCAATCAATCAATCAATCAATCAATCAATCAATCAATCAATCAATCGATCGATCGATCGATCGATCGATCGATCGATCGATCGATCGATCAATCAAACAATCAATCAATCAATCAATCAATCAATCAATCAGCCAGCAACCAAACAACCATCTTGTCAGTCTGTCTATGTGTATGTGTGTCCGTCCGTTTGTTTGTCTGTCTGTCTGTCTGTATGTCTGTTTGTCTGTCTCTGTTCGTTCGTCCGTCCATCCATCCGTCTGTCTGTCTGTCTGTTTGTATTTTACGATGAGTTTTGGGCAACCGGTTTTTTCTCCTTAAGGCCATCTGAAAAACAATTGCAAAAGATGCAATATACGAGAGAGAGTGCAAGTGTTTGGTCAGAAAAACTTTCTAGAAGATATGATATCTTCCTCTGTTCTCAGTTACATACACAGCTATAACTTTTTCACTTGTATACCTACCTAGCTATAACCTTTTCACTTGTATACCTACCTAGCTATAACCTTTTCACTTGTATACCTACCTAGCTATAACCTTTTCACTTGTATACCTACCTAGCTATAACCTTTTCACTTGTATACCTACCTAGCTATAACCTTTTCACTTGTATACCTACCTAGCTATAACCTTTTCACTTGTATACCTACCTAGCTATAACCTTTTCACTTGTATACCTACCTAGCTATAACCTTTTCACTTGTATACCTACCTAGCTATAACCTTTTCACTTGTATACCTACCTAGCTATAACCTTTTCACTTGTATACCTACCTAGCTATAACCTTTTCACTTGTATACCTACCTAGCTATAACCTTTTCACTTGTATACCTACCTAGCTATAACCTTTTCACTTGTATACCAACCTAGCTATAACCTTTTCACTTGTATACCTACCTAGCTATAACCTTTTTCACTTGTATACCTACCTAGCTATAACCTTTTCACTTGTATACCTACCTAGCTATAACCTTTTCACTTGTATACCTACCTAGCTATAACCTTTTCACTTGTATACCTACCTAGCTATAACCTTTTCACTTGTATACATACCTAGCTATAACTTTTTCACTCGTATACCTACCTACGCAACTCCAGCAAACACAGATCAATACAAAAAAGGATGAAAAGCCAAGCCACTCCAGGACAAGTGAAATGCTCAAATTGTCAAGCCATTGGCAATAATGTCATGCATTGTGATGATCCCTTCTAACTGATGTGAAACCATATTGATATGACAACATCATTTCACCCTTTATTGGGGTCAATGAACGCGATGTAAATAAGGGAGCCTTCAGTATGTACAAGGGGGAGGACCGGAGGAAATCACACATGGTATGTTAAGTAAAACACAACCCTCCCCCAATTCTCCATTTGTAAAAAGTGACCCACCCCTTTGTTCCATTTTGTAAAACATGACCCTCCCCATGACAATTGCATATACTGAATGTTAATCAATATACCCATTATATGTATACATACAAATTAAATGATTTAGATTATGTATTAGAAAGCAATATTTCTACATATAAAGTGACAAACAGTAAAAAAAAACTAGCTAGTTACCTTTCTCTTATAATCATACATAATCTAGTTAGTATATAATACGTGCTTTCTATGTTGTGCATACTGTGTCTGATCTGGTCATTTGTAAAAGTTCCCTGATATCATTGTCATTATCATCACGTTCCCCTTCAGTATTGCCATTATCAGTGTCACTCTAATCTGACTCACTGGTACTACTTGAGTCAGTACATGTATCACTGTCCGTGTTCTCTATGACATTCAAAACTAAATCATCATCAGCATCATCATCATCATCATCATCATCATCATCACCATCATCACTGATACCATCACCATCATATTTTAACAATAACATTCACGTACAGTGTGAGTGATAAGGTGAGATGGGTACACTCAACAAAATGCATCGTTTTATTAAACAATTTTCTTACAATATATGTATTTTAATTTTTGTATTTGTACATGTAAAGTACTCGTAAAAATAAAGGTGGAGTGCTCATCTCACTTTTACATCTCAAAACACACAAAACAAATTGACAATAATTGAATCTTCAATTTGGTCACAAAACTACGGATTGTAAAATGTGACCCTCCCCAAGCATTGTAATGCAAAATATGACCCTCCCCCAAGAACAGGTTTGTAAAATGTCCTTGAATTTTTGTTGACGTAACTTTTCTAGCTTTCTGGGGGTTTTTTTGTTTTTGTTTTTGCTTTGGGAGGAAAATAAAGAAACAACAACAACAATACAACAACGACAACATCAACCACCCTCCCACCCACCCACGCAAGCGCTCACTCCCTCACTCACTCCCTCCCTCCCTCCCTCACTCACTCACTAGCTCACTCACTCACTCACTCACTCACTCACGCACGCACTCAGGCACGCACTCACTCACTCACTCACTCACTCACTCACACACTCACTCACAATTCAACTTTTGTGTAGACACTCAAAAGTACTCCACGTTTGCTCTTACCATAGTCCCTACACGTTCTATGCTGTTACGTACAAAATCTTACATAGTAGTATTGTAATGATGGCATGTAACGACTTTGTTCATTGTGGTCATTATTAGTTGTTCAGTTTGTTGAACAACGTTAAGTTGCAAGTTCGTTATTATTATTATTATTAGTAGTAGTAGTAGTAGTAGTAGTAGTAGTAGTAGTAGTAGTAGTAGTAGTAGTAGTAGTAGTAGTAGTAGTATATACTTATTTTATAATTATTATTATTAATATCTATTGTTGTTGGATGTATCATACAAATCATATACATGAATAAGGAGTTGTTATTTTTTCTTCTAGGGCATTAGGGGTTTCTTATTCTCCAGTTACAACAGAACAAGTCCTGTGTGCCACTGTTCCCGGACTTGTCCCAAAGCAGGCCAGATTTTGTCGAAAGCATCAAGTTCTAATGCCGAGTGTTGCAGAGGGAGCACAGAAAGGTATTCGAGAATGTCAATGGCAATTTAAAGGGAGGCGTTGGAATTGTACAACTGTTACTGGCGATTTGTCCGTCTTTGGTAAAGTCATTGAAAAAGGTTAGGATTCCTTCTCATCTAATGAAATTAAACATAACATAATAGTATGTCATGTGACGCTGTAGGCTGTGCTATGCTGGGATATCATGTGACTGAATGGCGACACAATAATTTAAAAGGCATTGTACTACAAAGCATATGTGATATGCAAGAAATGAATGGCTGGATTCAGTGATAACTGACTCTTAAGGTG
Source organism: Glandiceps talaboti (assembly GCF_964340395.1). Classification (NCBI taxonomy): domain Eukaryota; kingdom Metazoa; phylum Hemichordata; class Enteropneusta; family Spengelidae; genus Glandiceps; species Glandiceps talaboti. The sequence goes on from NC_135568.1 coordinate 18,387,467, forward strand.
AAAGTCTCAAAAGAAAGTTTACACCTGATAATATGATAAGAATTGATTATTGCATGCCTTAGAAATGACTTATTAGCGACATACACACAAATGTACGGACGGATGGGTGGGTGGGTGGGTGGGTGGACATATGCTAGCACGCACGTACGGATGAATGGATGGATGGACAGATAGACAGCATCTATTGTAATACCATCAATATGGGGCACTAAAATGATGACAAGACAGACTTAAACACAGACAGACAGACAGACAGACAGACAGACAGACAGACAGACAGACAGACAGACATTGAAAAAGGTTAGGATCCATAACCTAACCTAGTTTAGCTCTTATGTTAGTAGATCTCTTATCATTCCCCGCATATTCATTCCTTCATTCTTTCTTTCTTTTCCAAATTCTTCTATTTAGCGTCAAGAGAGACAGCATTTGTGAATGCTGTCTTATCGGCCAGTGTGGTACACTCAGTTACACGTGCATGTGCTAGTGGTGAGCTGCTGATATGTGGATGTGATTCGAAAAGAAAAACAATACCGCCAGACGAGGTTTGGAAATGGGGCGGTTGTAGTGAAGATGTTAAATATGGAATTCGGTTCAGTAGGAATTTCCTAGACCCCAGAGAAGATAGAAGAGTGGCACGATCGACAATGAACCGTCATAATAACGAGGCAGGAAGACAGGTAAGTACATACAGGCTTGTGATGAACAATGAACCGTCATTATAATGAGGCTTCAAGTTTATGCAACTATAAAGGGATGGAGTATTCTTTGGTTTCGAGATTGTGGGGTGCGGGGTGGGTTTTTGGCTGCAGTCTGCTGTGAATATTGAATGTGAGTGTAACTATTGTGCGGGTTGCGGGCTGCTGCGGGTCACTGTGAGGAAGTGAGTGTAACTGTTGTGTGGGTTGCTGGCCACTGGGGATAACTTATCATGCAGGTATGCTACATGCACTGTATTATTTGATAGAACTTGTGTGCTGGGCTAATTGCACATGCCGGCAATTTTGTGTATTTAACCCCCCCCCCAAAAAAAAAAAGAAAAGAAAAAAAGAAAAAAGAAAAAAAAAGTGACGACTATTTTTAAAAATGATTAGTTAGCATAGCATAGACTTCAACAGAAAATATCCCAATTCCACTACTAGATGTACTTTCAATGATGACATAAGACTAACTACTGTAACAGAGATGAATGTGGACCAACTTATCTCTGAAACAACTCTTAATAGGAAGTGGTGGCCTGTTGTTTTTAAAACTTCAAGTCAAGTTTTATGGCTGAAATCTATCTTATACAAATTAGTCAGACTAGTCTATCATTGTCTATCATTGTCACAACATAGCTCCCTGTACTGCAGACTGTACTATTATATATTCATGGTATTACTAAATCAATCATCATCATAGTAAGGATGATCTCAGTATTGACTTTAATGTATTCATACAGATTATTTTCTATGTGTATATGTATTCATTTGGCGTTTTTTTGTTTGTAAGCTTATATTTGTATTGGTTGATTTATACAAATAATTGTCATTTTGAACGACCCGCAAATCGACCCTGCAAATCGACCAACAAATCGACCCGCAGTTCAGCCTGTTGGCCCGCAAAATAATGATACTGATCGAATGTTGCCTCATATTTTCCCTTCTTTTTTCATTTCAGTCAGTCAAGGAAAATATGGGATTGAAATGTAAATGTCATGGACTGTCCGGCAGCTGTGAGGTCAAGACGTGTTGGAACCAACTTCCTGGCTTCAGAACTATCGGTCAGATTATCAAGGAAAAATACGACAGTGCATCTGAGATGAAGATCAGTGGACACAAGGAGACACGTGGATGGGTGGAAGACCTTGTACCCAAATATGATCACTTTAAAGAGCCTTCTTTTGCCGATTTAATCTACTATGAAGAGTCGCCCAATTATTGTGATGCCGACGCAAGTGTAGGCTCATTCGGAACCTATGGCAGACGTTGTAATGCAACGTCCGATGGAATTGACGGATGTGATTTGATGTGTTGCGGACGTGGATACAATACGATGTCGGAGGAAATCGTCGAACGGTGTGAATGCCAGTTTATCTGGTGTTGTACAGTCAAATGTAAAAGTTGTCGGCGAATATATGATGTTCATACATGCAAATAGTAAACCCCATTCCTCGTGGATATACTGTGCTCACAGCCCAGCTGTAGATTTTCACCAAACATCTGACTTCTTAGTTATGCGTATGCGTATGGCTCATGGCTTGTGAGTTCAGAGGCAGTCAGTCTGAGAAACTGTGTGACGTCAGCGACACAGTGAAGTGTGACGTCAGAGACACAGTGAAGTCAACTCATACAGTGTAACTTGTGTATCTATGTTTAATGACTTTTATCTGGTGGTATTGAGGCAGACGACAAGTAAAGACTTGTAAATAATCTATTTATTTTCACATTGTTATTGTTTTCCAAATTTGAAGACAAATATAAGTAACGGAGATCTTAATGACATTTTTAGACACAAATTATGCCGTGTTTTTCACTGCTTCATCTAGTCATAAGATATACCTAGATTTAAAATAACATTTCGTATATATTACATAAAGTTTACAACATTTATATTTAAATATGCCTTGTTATTGCCTGTAGACGACGCAAGGGGTTGGAGGTCAGCTTAAGCCTATTCTCAAAGCAACACTGGAGATAAAGTTAGAAACAAACAAACGCTCACAATTTCACGGTCGATCATAAGAGTTTGGATAACTTTATATCTCACAATGATGGGTTGAAGTTGGACTATTCGGGAGGGGTGTGATGAGAATGGGATGGGAAGAGAATGGGATATAGATGGGATGGGAAGGGATTGATTGGGATGGGATGGGATGGAAGAATTTTCGCTGTGGGATGGGATAGGATAAGAATGGGATAGATGGGATGGGATGGGATGGGTTGAGATGGAGTGGGATGGACTGGGTTGAAATGAGAATGGGAAGGGATGGATGGGATGTGGGTCAAAGTCGAAAGACTCTTTCAAGTTGTTGTCATTGTGATATGAGTAAGTTTTCCTTTTATTATTCAAATATGGAATCACGTTTTGGAATGCACAGTGGTCACGTGGGCTTGGTTTCACTGTATTGCGAGGTTTATATGACTAAGAAAATGAATGCTTCCTACGTCACATGACGTGTACAATTGACGCCAAATTTGTCAAGGCGGAAAACTCATTGTTTTTGTACATTACATAATAAAATATCATTTCTGATTTACTTCAAAGGGTATGGATGCTGTAAGCCTCTATCTACAACCTGGGTTTTTTACATGTTGTCTAAGGACTGATATCAATAGTTCAATCTAGAATATCAATACTATACTTTTTACATAGGGGTGGAGGGGGTTCTGAGCCATTTTTTACTTAGCGGTGGAGGGGGTTCTGAGCCATTATTTACTTAGGGGTGGAGGGGGGTTCTGAGCCATTATTTACTTAGGGGTGGAGGGGGGTTCTTAGCCATTTTTTACTAAGGGGTGGAGGGGGTTCGATCAATTTTTACTAAGGGGTGGAGTGAGTGAGTGAGTGAGTGAGTGAGTGAGTGAGTGAGTGAGTGAGTGAGTGAGTGAGTGAGTGAGTGAGTGAGTGGGTGGGTGGGTGGGTGGGTGGGTGGGTGGATGGATGGATGGATGGATGGATAGATGAATGAATGAATGAATCATGAACAAGCGAGTGAGCAAGCGAGCGGATGGATGGATGGATGGATGGATGGATGGATGTATGGATGGATGGATGGATGGATGGATGGATGGATGGACGGATG
>NC_135568.1:18396247-18451247 GCF_964340395.1 Glandiceps talaboti
GACTCATTTGTCGTACTTACAACTTTGATAGCGTTTTCATATTTATCTTTAAGCAATTTACCGATTTGTGAAAAGGGGCGTAATTGACGCCAACAAGTCCTTGATGCACAGGATCCAGAAACACCGTGACATTTGCACGTCTCTTTCACCTCCTGACGAACTGTCTGTAGGAGAATGAGAAAAAATGTCAATCTCTAGTCAATATCTAGGTTTACATTCCTTACATCTTAAACATCATCATCATCATCATCATCATCATCATCATCATCACCACCACCACCACACCACCACCACCACCATCATCATCATCATCATCGTCATCATCATCACGTCAGCAAATTTTTAAAAAATGCTATGAGTTGCGATAAGCTTATGTATTGACTGTGTAACATGGACTATACAGGTCTTGATGATAAATTCTTATAAACTACTGTAACATCAAATAGGTTTATTTTCCTATTCTGTCTTCTTCCATTTATATCATCATGTGTCGATATATAATTTTTATTGCACAGCTGTTCAGCTTTTCATTTGTTGTCAATTGCCTTCACTGGGAAAGTAATACTCTATACAATTCATTGATTATGGAAGCTGATTTACAAATTTATGATGTGGTATGAATTGTGAATCGTACTCTCTGGTAGATGTGTGGTATGAATTGTGAATCGTTCTCTCTGGTAGATGTGTGGTGTGAATTGTGAATAGTTCTCTCTGGTAGATGTGTGGTATGAATTGTGAATCATTCTCTCTGGTAGATGTGTGGTGTGAATTGTGAATAGTTCTCTCTGGTAGATGTGTGGTATGAACTGTGAATCATTCTCTCTGGTAGATGTGTGGTGTGAATTGTGAATAGTTCTCTCTGGTAGATGTGTGGTATGAATTGTGAATAGTTCTCTCTGGTAGATGTGTGGTATGAATTGTGAATAGTTCTCTCTGGTAGATGTGTGGTATGAATTGTGAATCGTTCTCTCTTGTAGATGTGTGGTTTGAATTGTGAAATAAGTGGCTGACTATCAACTTTGTTTATTTGTGGCACCATTTTACGTATATATGTGGGTGGCCTCGGCCTTAAAGGTTCAAAGTCATACGTTGAACTTTGACCTAAAGTCGTATAATGATTGCATACTGAGTTTGATATCGGAATGCTGGTGAAGGTGTTGAGACTGCTACATTGCACATTGTATAAGGATAACGTTCACCAAACTGAATCTTATAATATGTCTTATGTTTTCAATTAGGAGTCGGCATTAAATCACCCTTCCAAATTAGTTTTTATTAAAAATGCATTGGTAGACATTGAATAACTCACATTGATAGACATTGACTAATTCACATTGGTAGACATTGAATAACTCACATTGATAGACATTGACTAATTCACATTGGTAGACATTGAATAACTCACATTGATAGACATTGACTAATTCACATTGGTAGACATTGAATAACTCACATTGATAGACATTGACTAATTCACATTGGTAGACATTGAATAACTCACATTGATAGACATTGACTAATTCACATTGGTAGAGATTGAATAACTCACATTGATAGACATTGACTAATTCACATTGGTAGAGATTGAATAACTCACATTGATAGACATTGACTAATTCACATTGGTAGACATTGAATAACTCACATTGATAGACATTGACTAATTCACATTGGTAGAGATTGAATAACTCACATTGATAGACATTGACTAATTCACATTGGTAGACATTGAATAACTCACATTGATAGACATTGACTAATTCACATTGGTAGAGATTGAATAACTCACATTGGTAGACAATTGACTGGTAGACACTGACTAACTCCCATTGGTAGAGATTGAATAACTCACATTGGTAGACAATTGACTGGTAGACACTGACTAACTCCCATTGGTAGAGATTGAATAACTCTACATTGTAGACATTGACTGTACATTGGTAGACATTCGTTGGACATTTGTAGACATTGGCTAACTCTACATTGGTCTACATTGATTGTACATGCGTAGACATTGGTTGTACATTGGTAGACATTGATAGTAGTGATGTTTACGTGAGGTAAATTAAACTGTTGACAAAGTAGCTATTGTCAGGTTTCATGTCTGACATCACTATACAGGTCACACTGATTCTTTCCTATTTTAACAATAAAAAGGATATTGCACTAATTAAATCTGCCTCCTGTCATAGAAAAGTTAGGAATTGAAAGGTTTCCATGGTTACGTCTAGACATATTATTAACGTGTAATGATAAGGTTGTAGAGATAGTCTTCATGCATGTTGATTGGAATGTAAGTTACCAACACTCTCTGATCTCACTACTTCGTCAAACAATTGTTCCATTTATATGACCCCACTTTACTTGGCTAAATTGACAAAAAATATATTTAATGAAGGGTATACTGATAGTAACTTACAGTCTAAATTTATACAGCTGCCATACAGTATAATAATTGTAAAGTTTACGCGTCATATCGAATTATATTGTAGGGAAAATTACCCTCATGATGAAATACATGTCCTATACATCTTTTAAAAGGTAAATCTATTCATAAAACAGTTATCAGTCAGAAATGGAAGTGTTTGTACAAAACTAACTTGTAATAACAAATGTACTGTCATTCAATTGCAGTTGATGAGTTTTGTATCTTTTTGATCTCCATTAAACACTTTGGTATTTGAACCTTATTTTTCTTATAAGTTGGAAAGGTAGATTTAATGCTAAGCCACAAAACAAATGATGATATATGATTTATTAATACATCTAGTCTTGTATGGGACTGATTTCATCAACTTGTACACCACTTACAATCTTTTATCACATCCCTAATAATGACAAGAAGTCTTCGTCAAATTGCACAACTAGTGCACGAGGGTACAACACTTCCAGAGAGTATATACAGCCAATAACAAAATCAGCCATATTGCACAACTAGTGTACGAGGGTACAACACTTCCAGAGAGTATATACAGCCAATAACAAAATCAGCCATATTGCACAACTAGTGCACGAGGGTACAACACTTCCAGAGAGTATATACAGCCAATAACAAAATCAGCCATATTGCACAACTAGTGTACGAGGGTATAACACTTCCAGAGAGTATATACAGCCAATAACAAAATCAGCCATATTGCACAACTAGTGTACGAGGGTATAACACTTCCAGAGAGTATATACAGCCAATAACAAAATCAGCCATATTGCACAACTAGTGCACGAGGGTACAACACTTCCAGAGAGTATATACAGCCAATAACAAAATCAGCCATATTGCACAACTAGTGCACGAGGGTATAACACTTCCAGAGAGTATATACAGCCAATAACAAAATCAGCCATATTGCACAACTAGTGTACGAGGGTATAACACTTCCAGAGAGTATATACAGCCAATAACAAAATCAGCCATATTGCACAACTAGTGTACGAGGGTACAACACTTCCAGAGAGTATATACAGCCAATAACAAAATCAGCCATATTGCACAACTAGTGTACGAGGGTATAACACTTCCAGAGAGTATATACAGCCAATAACAAAATCAGCCATATTGCACAACTAGTGTACGAGGGTACAACACTTCCAGAGAGTATATACAGCCAATAACAAAATCAGCCATATTGCACAACTAGTGTACGAGGGTACAACACTTGCAGAGAGTATATACAGCCAATAACAAAATCAGCCATATTGCACAACTAGTGTACGAGCCCTTACCAAACTGAAAGCTCAGTACCAAGCTGTCAAAGAGCTTTTTCAGGGCTTTTCAGCTCTGTGGCACACTACCAACAGTTCTATTGCAGACATTCAAAAATGTGTTGAGCTGCTGAATGTCTGCAACAGACTTCTAGGGTTTATGTCTGTTAGGAAAAAAATTCTTAAGCTTACTGACAGCTGTCTGCATCTCACTGACAGCTGTCTTCAGCTCACCAACAGCTACTTGCAGTTTACTGGCAGCTGTCTTCAGCCACAGGAGTTAATTTCTAAATAATGTCTGTCAGGAGTGTTTACACTTTGCTCTGTCATGGGCAAAACGACTAGCAGCAGACTTTTAGCAGCTCTTGTTGTAGTTTCCAGAATATTTTAAAGTTACCTGGACAGTGGCAATGTGGAAGGACATACCAATCCAAGGGTTTTCTGTTAATATGCTTCTGTGTCATAATAAATATTGCTTGGAATTATACTTGCCTAAATACTTATTCACTAAAACATACATCAAATGTATGCAGGTGAATGTAGGTAATATTTATAAGAATGCCTGCAACACCATCAAATGTCCAATAACTACAGTACATTTACATGTTAAAATATATGTATTAAGTAGTTTCATTGTTAAGTATAAACACTGGAATCTGTTCTTGTTAAAATGTAAACCAGCTGCATGAACAACAAAATCAATCCTTACAGAATACCTCTAATATAAAATGTACATGTATTGTTGTATACATTTATTATTTGCATCGTTCACACTCACAACTTACAGAGATTTAATGTAACTGTTTTCTCAAATTATTTGTAATATGTCACCTACATAACAAACATCCATTTTAAAATCATTTGCCAGATTTAGTATTCTGGGTTTGTGATAGCCATGCACGTATATTAGTGTGAAATTTGTTTACTATACTCATGGAAGTAGTTCTACTTCCATGCTATACTTCAACTTGGGACTAGCAATTAGTGGTTACATATGCAGAAACACAGCCCATTTTCAAGGCTACTACAGGAAATGTCCCCTGCATTTCTTGACTTGGGCCGGTCGTGTAGCGTATAGGCATTGAAAAGAGAGGTTCATTTTGGGCCGCATATGATCGGCCTCGCCAATATCTGAGTTTTCATTTTCACTATAGTCGGTCATATTCAGGGTTGTCATACCCATCATCAACGCCGTCTGATAAATCTCGACATTCGGATGTCAACAAGGGATTTTGATTCCCCTCTTCATTGTCAAATAACTCACAGTTGTCTTCATTTTCCTCCGTTATGTTATAACATGAATAAATAAATATGACGCTCGCCATCTCCTTCCTGTCGATCATCTCATTAGTCTACCAAACTCGCTTGAAACGGTATCGGTATTGTCTGTGTACGTGTTCGTGTGTTGTTGATGTCGAGGGACATCACCCGGAAGTGATGGGAGTTCATCGTGTGTAGGCCAATGATCGCAAAGTTGTCCTCAGAACTGGAATGGCCACTTTTCGCTTCCATCTCTCATAGATTGCCATTTTGCTTCAACTTTTGGAGATTACAAGTATACTGCTCTGTTTTGAGTCGATACGTAACGTGAACGTAAACAAACCCCTAGCCCTGAGATCGCTGGCTTAGGTTACATCCACAATATAGCGTCACAGGCTCTTTCAAAGCTTGTGGAAAAACTGCGAGGAACAAACATTTTGTTTATGGCTAATAACAGCGCAAACATGGATAATATGAAAGAAACAAAATAATAAACAAAAATATATATTTTCAAAATTGAATCAACGACTGTTGTAAAGTTTACAACGCATTGCAGTTTTGAAATTATTGTGAACGAGGCTATGACGTATCAGCCAATCAAATCAACGGGCGCAATCTCACCAGCACTTCAAATCAGAAAATGTTGGAATGAAACGGAAGATGGCGGCCGTGATTCACAAAGGCAAAGAAAATCGTTTTCGACAACTGATCATGAGAAGAGGTATACATCAAGACCTACTCATTTTGGTGATGAAGGTATGTTAATTTAACTGACGCTTTCATAGCATATTATAGGCTCTGGTGTTTTTTTAAACGATAGAATCCTGGTCGTCTATGTGTAGACGTTATATCTTATTTACTTAGTAATAGTATAGTATTAGTACTCGTGGCCGTACGATCGGAGGCTTTTCAGACATAGACCTAGACCTCGGTTGCATACATAGACTTCTACAACTGTTTGAAACTTCCGAAAGTTGTTTTTAAAGTACATCTGATATACATGTAATATTCAAGTTGGAGTGTCCACTTTGTCGATTGAAAGTAGGGAAGAATGCACTGCTTGCCTGGTGCCGTGTGTAAATTGGAATCAGATTACAATCCCCCCCCCCCCCCACGATTTATCGTGTAAAAATTATTAGTTTCTCGTCGAAAGAGTTCCTATGTACCGTACTGAGTCTTGTTAGAAAAAGTGACAAATTAATTTATTCAATTAAGATATGGAATGGAACAATGTTGGAGTATTTTGTAGAAACCAGTGTGTCACAAATCATTTAGTAGTAGTACTAGTACACCCCATGATCACTGCCACATTTACACAGTGCTCTGTCATGTACATGCAGAACACTTTTCACCAACTTGATGTATGTCATTGAGGTCTGTCCGTATGTGTGTGTGTATACATACGTATGTATTTATTTAATAAGGGTATGAACTTTCATTTTAATCAAAGGTTGTCATGTTTAAAATGCTTCATATTGATGTATTTGTGTATTCATTACGTTATAGTGCAAATTATAGAACACAACACATATTTAGTTGTAAGGAGAGAGTAAGAATATGGAACTCTTGTTGAGGCATTGTGGCCATCAGACAAGCAATATTAATTATCCTTGTCTTATTCTAAGTAGAAATGTTAAGTGTGACAATGTGGGAAGACTGCGAGTTCATTATTTTTGTATAAAGTTTTTATAAAAATGTTGTTCCTTAATTATGGCTGCTCTGATGTACTTTTGGGAAGTCTGATAAAATGTATTACCTAGGGTGTACCACTGTTAACACACTACAAGAATATACATTTTGTAGATTCTATTTACCAGTTGATAATTTTTGTTTTGCCAAAATTAGTGTTACTTACATGCATGTTTTTATTTGTTGCATCTTAGAGTAGAAACTCAAGATGACTTTAGAAAAAGCAGTGTCAACATAAAAGTACAAAAAACAGAAAGTGGACAAAGAAAGCAAACTCCAGCAGGACAAAAAATGGAACACATGCAGCACAGCAAAGCAATAAAGCAAAGACTGACAAAAATAGAGAAATTGCTGAAGAGAAGCAAGCCAAACGCCTAGCAAAGTTGTATGGCAACTTTAAAAAGGATGAAGGAACAGGCCTACTTTCAAAGGTACTAGTAACTTTTTTAATCTGTTAGTGTATAAAAACAAAACAGAGCAATATAATTCCCCCGAGAGGAGCAAATAGTAAAAAGACACAGGACAGTTGGCATTTCTATAGATTCTTTGTTTGTAGCATGTAACTGTTTATTAGAAACAAAAGATAAAATGAACTGTGTACCTCTCCCTTCACATTCATAACAAATATTTCTTTTGTTAATTGATTGCTCTTGTTTCTTTCTTTGCAGTGACTTTCAGGAACCAATGGATATTGATTGATCTGATTCTGATCCTGATCCTGATTCTGCCAAACTGATGATGTAAACTACCAAAGTGATGATGTAAACTGCCAATGTGATGATGTAAACTGCCGAAGTGATGATGCCAATGATGAACACAATGGCTTTAGCTTATATAATGACTGAAAGTGAAATAATGTCAGACTCTGAAACTCCAGCAACTGTTGAAAGCCAAACTCAAATTGCCAGAGCTCTTTCACATGTATGATGTAGGTAATTCTTTAGATTTGATTTGAAGAACCCCATCATTAAGGGACATATATTTTTTGTCTTCTAATCACGGGATGAATACAGGTACTATTGTTAAACTCAGGTATGTTGGTACTGTCATTTCACTACAGACATGTCTCAAGCCTTTTAGTTATTTTGGAAAAAAGCAATAAAGTTGCTTCTTGTTTTCATTTAATTCTTCTTCTGCATGATTTACTGGTTGCAAAAGTATGTGCCCGTGTGTGTAGTATGTACATACATACATATATGTGTATCCCCTAAAACATGTACGTGAACAAACTTTGTGAGTTTGTGAAACTGACATTTTTAAATATGTTTCAGTGGGAACAAGCATTCAAATCAAATATGGTCAGTTCTGATATACATTTGTATGTCAAATATATTTCCCCAACGTGTATAAGCATGTTTTAAGTGTCAAAATTAATATGGTTTAAAACATGTTTAAAACTAGTTTCAAATGAGTTGACTAAGGACTTCTGACAAGTTTAAAACATGAATGAAACACTCAAAACTGATCAGACTTGTTTTGAATTAGTATAGAACACTTTTTAAACTAGTGGATTTTTAGTAAGGAATTCCCCTTTTGCAGTGTGCCAATGATACCTGTCAGAAGTCTGCTTATAGTCTTTCAGCAGTTTGTCACAATGCTGTCAGAAGGCTGTTGTTAGTCTGTCAGGTCTGTTAGTGGTCTTTCAGATGTCTGACGATAGTCTTACATAAGTCTGTTATAAAGCAGTTGAATGTCTGTCAGGTATTTACCTGAGCTGTTGAGAGCTGTTCTCTGCAGCTCAAATCTAATTATGTATGCACAAAAATCAGCCTTCCGGCAGCTAACTGTCAGAAGTCTTTTTGAGAGCTGCTGCAGCTCAAAAACAGCTGTCTCATTTCGGTAAGGGAGGGTATAACACTTCCAGAGAGTATATACAGCCAATAACAAAATCAGCCACGCTCAAATACTACAAAGGAGGTGATACACAAGAAAATGAACGTTTTGACATTTGACTACACAGGTCAAAGTCAAGGTCAAGTGTAATAATACATATTTATATTATGGGTAGGCACGTGAATGTATTATATTTCACGAGCTAGAGTTTGATATGCTACCTTGAAAGTCAAGTTCAAGGTCAAATATAAAGGTACCCTTAGCTAGCTTATATCTGTTTATACGTGTCACTTGTTTATAAGTCAGTGATAATTTTATATAATACCAGCAAATTCTTTATTTCCATCGCAGAGACAAACACTCGTACAGTGTTATAGGACCTAGACCACTAAGGTCTGAGTATATGATTGAGTGGAACCATGTGCCTGGAGAAACTCCTCCACCGTGCTGAGTCTTCTGCAAATTTCACGATGGTTGAAATGAGCATTGTATTTACACAGAAGTTGGACAAAACCTCTTTACAGCCATGAGACACCTAGTTGTATCTGTGAGCGGACTCTCAATGTAAAGTCACTGAGATACAATTAAACCTAATCATGGGTCGTTCTAATGATCACCATAGAATTCTAATAAACTGGCTATTATCAGTATGATTTTGTGATCTTATAAAAAGTCGTTTATGTCAATTGTTGACAGTTTCATAATTAAGTTTCATAATTAATACCATATTACTACTTATCAGCCGTCCCATCATATCACATTATATATATATATATATATATATATTTATATATATATATATATATATATATATATATATATATATGTATGTATGTATGTACATGTATGTATGTATGTATGTATGTATGTATGTATGTATGTATGTATGTCCCCCATATATATATGTATGTATGTATGTATGTACATGTATGTATGTATGTATGTATGTATGTATATATATATACATACATATATATATATATATATATATATATATATATATATATATATATATATATATATATATACACACATATATATATATACACACATATATATATATATACATATATTCAGTTATATGTATATTGGTTAAAACACAAAGTAAAGCTTACGACCTTTTGACTGCAAAGAATGACACTAGGGATGCCGTCGTTTTGATTAAGGAAAGACTATTATGTCTGTAGATTTGAACGCTTGACTGACTAAGGGGAAACTTTCCACTCCTCTGTCTCGTCAACAGGTCATAGAGTGCGTATATGCCACGTGATGGTTGCTTCTAAGTGTTGAAATATACATACCACTTGAAAGTCACACCGCATGGCGATAGGGACATAGAAATTAACACCAATGTAAAAGAAAGTACAATTTGCTCTTTGAAAGTGCAAAACCAAATTAAAGGTCTCTTTGATTTCCCATCTAAGCAATTATCTAAAGCTAGGTGACTTGAAAGGAAATGTGCAACGATGGGGGCGCCGCCCGTCAATCTTCCACAGGTGTTTCATGCATGATTTTGTTGAAAGTTGTTTGCCGTTTACAAAGCTAACTAAAGGGATGAATGATAGTTAGCCACTAAAAGGTTGGCTATATGAATGGACTAGGCATCAGTTAAAGCACAACATGGTCTTACATTCAGGTCTTATGATGCATGAAGTAAGGTAACAATACGACAGCCTTGCTCGGGTCCTTACAATGTATTACTCAAGTGAAAACATTGTTACTCGACACTCATATTGAATTTCCACTCGCCGCTGAAAACGCAAGAATAAGCCATGACCACATTACAGTTGATAAAAGCCCAATTTCTATTGAAATCTCAAATAAATGTATCTTAAGTGATCGCCCTGAATCTCTGTAGCAGGAAACAAAAGCTGGTGGAAATTCGACACTTTCAAGTATCTGAAATTGGGTTATTTTTAGGCGTCTAGAGCGATTAGGTTTAACAATTCGCCACTCATTCATATGGGTTAGGAATGGCACATGTTGTTAGGATATAAATGCGTCAGTTTTGTAGGATATGAAACTTAGTTAACGAACGACAATCTTTCCCTTCCATTGGGTCATATCGATCGACGGACCAAGGTCTATATACGAGATGTCTTCCGCATGCAGTGCGTGATGGCATAAATACCAATATCGATCTACAACACGGTAGAACCTATTCTAAAGTTCCCCTCCATTTTAATTTAATTCTAAAACTACCTTCCAGGTTTAACCCACTTTACCGTTTCAGATTTAAAACGCCATTATGTTGTTCATTTCACGGGGTGCTGGAATGAACGAAAAGGCCGTCACCCTCCATCGGAAAGAGTCAACAGGAAATATGTCTAAATATTGGAATACAGGTTGATGGATGGATGGCCACTTTGTGGTTTGTAAATTTCGCTACCTCTTAAGTCGACGGTCTATGCATTTTATCGATGACATCCCTTGTGAATCTATAAAACAAACTGACTGACGATTAACCAGGATATATATATATATATATATATATATATATATATATATATATATATATATATATATATATATATATATATATATATATATATATATATATATATATATATATATAACTCGGTGAGTATCAATCTGGTAAGACAGTGCTCTATACCGCAGTGGCAGAGCGTAATAGTTTTGGTAGTACTGGAACTCTTTCTTGGGTGTAACTCGGAGTTTCACGCATATTGCGATCATCAGACACTCTATCAGAGAGTGTCTGATGATCGCAATATGCGTGAAACTCCGAGTTACACCCAAGAAAGAGTTCCAGTACTACCAAAACTATATATATATATATATATATATAGTTTTGGTAGTACTGGAACTCTTTCTTGGTTGTAACTCGGAGTTTCACGCTTTGTGCGATCATCAGACAACATGGCATATATATATATATATTGGTCTACGTAATATACTTGATTGATAATATTATCCATATCGATCAAACTTGAAGCATAACAGGCCGTAGCACAGAAGAATACATCAACTTACTAAGAGGCAGGAAGCTGGCCTGACACTAGCAATTGTCACATTCGACCAAGAAATAACGTTTGATTACGTAATCCACAAGTTAGTTAACACATTGAAATCATTGCCTGTATATCCAACTATGTACACTGTCGCTGGAACATAATGCCTTGTCTGCAAATAACACATTAATAACACCAATTGAATTCAAAAGTGTTATTCGTCAGGGATATGGATGCTCCTAACAATCTGGCCAATTTGTAAAAAAAGATGTTTTCTTTAATATAAAAATCAATGGAAGATATCAGTCTACCTTACCAACAACGTAAAGTTCAACTATCGACTACGTATAAGACGACGATCTAGTGACACTGGAGGAAGTCTTTACGAAACCCAGTATGATCCATGTGGACATATTATTTACTAAAAAGCCACGAATGTAAAAGTCAATATTGGTCAATCTGAAGGAGTGTGTTGGGGAGTTGGTAATACCCCCTAAAATGAAACAGCGAAGAGAATCTACCGTTACGAATCAGAATACTCTATCAACAAAAACTGGCCATGAACTTGGTCACGACGTCCAAACAAATTGTAATGAGGGGACTGTCTAGTAACCAATTGGTTACTAACGAAGTTATTGAATATCTTCAAAGACAATTTTAAATTTCGTATGGCAAGGTCATCACTGGATAACAGCAGAAGTATTATAACTTCCCATTGACAAGGAAAAGACTGGGTTTAATTCACCTACTCTATAGACTATAAGCAATGTACTACGTTATCTACCAACTGATATACCTTTGGCAATGTACTACGTTATCTACCAACTGATATACCTTTGGCAATGTACTACGTTATATACCAACTGATATACCTTTGGCAATGTACTACGTTATCTACCAACTGATATACCTTTGGCAATGTACTACGTTATATACCAACTGATATACCTTTGGCAATGTACTACGTTATCTACCAACTGATATACCTTTGGCAATGTACTACGTTATCTACCACTGATATACCTTTGGCAATGTACTACGTTATCTACCACTGATATACCTTTGGCAATGTACTACGTTATATACCAACTGATATACCTTTGGCAATGTACTACGTTATATACCAACTGATATATCTTTGGCAATGTACTACGTTATCTACCACTGATATACCTTTGTAGTAACAGTAAACAGTCTAACTTACACTTGACATTTTAGTAATGTAAGCAACTTAAATCACTTGTCAACAATTTTAAATACCCAATTCAATTGATTTTTTTTTTCTTTTCCCAGGACCATCTCCTTGTTCGAAGCAATCTGACTTGTAAAACCATGAATGAATGAAATATTAGATGAGCCACTGTTCCACAATCCGCAGATCTTACACCAAATTCGTCGTGAACCTTTCTACCTTCACCACTCGCAATTGGTCGAAGGAGGTATTACACACATCAAAGATTTGATCGATAATAAGACAACGCTATGACAATCGAGGAGGAACTACACAGAAACATCACTATACATTCTAAACGAATCCTTCGTTTCACAAGTGAAGCAATGTAGGCACAATATCACAGAATAGTAAAATAAAGGAAATCGTCAACTCTTTAAAATAGGGTTTATAAATCACTTGCTACATCTCAACACAATGTCAATGATCTTAACCTGCAAAATAGATGAATTCCCAACCGGATCCAGAAACCAACACAGTATGGCAAAATACACCGACTTCATGTGATTACTATTTTAACATATGTCTTCTCATAGCAATGCAAACTTGAGGAACAGACAAACTTTACCATTAGTGAGGAGAATGATACTTTCTATGTCAATTTTAACTGCGAGCATATCCAAATATGAACGTTATAACATAGGTAGATGTAGTGAAATGTCGACGCCCGTCTATTGATAATCTATACAATTAACGAATCCAAGCCTTAGGCAATATCATCGCAATGCAAGCTTCAAATATATATACTTTGGTGTATACATTGATGATAACAAAGCGCGTGTATCCTACAAGACCTCGCGTAATCAATAGTGTTTGTAATAAGGACATATCTTAAAGAATACATGCTTCACATTTCAAATAACAAATAACAAATCAAATGAGTCCTATACACCATAGATTAATAGTAACCTTGCAGTTTTCTTTTGATTGTCTTAAATAACATAAATATTTGCGTTTAAGTCTTTACAGAAGGCACATAGTTTTCTTACACGTCATATATACAGGTATTACACACGTAAAAATAATACTGTCTTATCTTCTACATAGGTACCCTACTCTTACTACACTTTCTGACATACCCAACTCTTACACGTACTGGTCAACTTAATATTGGTAAACATACTGGTAAACTTAATATTAGTACACATACTGGTCAACTTAATATTGGTAAACATACTGGTAAACTTAATATTAGTACACATACTGGTAAACTTAATATTGGTACATGTACTGGTAAACTTAATATTGGTACAAGTACTGGTAAACTTAATATTAGTACATGTACTGGTAAACCTAATATTAGTACACATACTGGTAAACTTGATATTAGTACAAGTACTGGTAAACTTAATATTAGTACACGTACTGGTAAACTTAATATTAGTACATGTACTGGTAAACTTAATATTAGTACATGTACTGGTAAACTTAATATTAGTACATGTACTGGTAAACTTAATATTAGTACACGTACTGGTAAACTTAATATTAGTACACATACTGGTAAACTTAATATTAGTACAAGTACTGGTAAACTTTATATTAGTACAAGTACTGGTAAACTTAATATTGGTACACGTACTGGTAAACTTAATATCAGTACACATACTGGTAAACTTAATATTAGTACACATACTGGTAAACTTAATATTGGTACAAGTACTGGTAGACTTAATATTGGTACACGTACTGGTAAACTTGATATTAGTACACATACTGGTAAACTTAATATTAGTACACATACTGGTAAACTTAATATTAGTACACATACTGGTAAACTTAATATTGGTACAAGTACTGGTAGACTTAATATTGGTACAAGTACTGGTAAACTTAATATTAGTACACATACTGGTAAACTTGATATTAGTACACCTACTGGTAAACTTGATATTAGTACACGTACTGGTAAACTTGATATTAGTACACGTACTGGTAAACTTAATATTAGTACACCTACTGGTAAACTTAATATTAGTACACGTACTGGTAAACTTAATATTAGTACACATACTGGTAAACTTGATATTAGTACACCTACTGGTAAACTTAATATTAGTACACATACTGGTAAACTTGATATTAGTACACCTACTGGTAAACTTGATATTAGTACACGTACTGGTAAACTTGATATTAGTACACGTACTGGTAAACTTAATATTAGTACACGTACTGGTAAACTTAATATTAGTACAAGTACTGGTAAACTTAATATTAGTACATGTACTGGTAAACTTGATATTAGTACATGTACTGGTAAACTTAATATTAGTACACATACTGGTAAACTTAATATTAGTACAAGTACTGGTAAGCTTGATATTAGTACAAGTACTGGTAAACTTAATATTAGTACACGTACTGGTAAGCTTAATATTAGTACACATACTGGTAAACTTAATATCAGTACAAGTACTGGTAAACTTAATATTAGTACACGTACTGGTAAACTTAATATTAGTACAAGTACTGGTAAACTTGATATTAGTACAAGTACTGGTAAACTTAATATCAGTACAAGTACTGGTAAACTTAATATTAGTACAAGTACTGGTAAACTTGATATTAGTACAAGTACTGGTAAACTTAATATCAGTACAAGTACTGGTAAACTTGATATTAGTACATGTACTGGTAAACTTAATATTAGTACACATACTGGTCAACTTAATATTAGTACACATACTGGTAAACTTAATATTAGTACACGTACTGGTCAACTTAATATTAGTACACGTACTGGTAAACTTAATATTAGTACACGTACTGGTAAACTTAATATTACTACACGTACTGGTAAACTTAATATTACTACACGTACTGGTAAACTTAATATTAGTACACGTACTGGTCAACTTAATATTAGTACACGTACTGGTCAACTTAATATTAGTACACATACTGGTAAACTTAATATTAGTACACGTACTGGTAAACTTAATATTAGTACACGTACTGGTAAACTTAATATTACTACACGTACTGGTAAACTTAATATTAGTACACGTACTGGTAAACTTTATATTAGTACACGTACTGGTAAACTTAATATTAGTACACGTACTGGTAAACTTAATATTAGTACACGTACTGGTAAACTTGATATTAGTACACGTACTGGTAAGCTTAATATTAGTACATGTACTGGTAAACTTAATATTAGTACAAGTACTGGTAAACTTGATATTAGTACACATACTGGTAAACTTGATATTAGTACAAGTACTGGTAAACTTAATATTAGTACAAGTACTGGTAAACTTAATATTAGTACAAGTACTGGTAAACTTAATATTAGTACACATACTGGTAAACTTAATATTAGTACAAGTACTGGTAAACTTGATATTAGTACATGTACTGGTAAACTTAATATTAGTACAAGTACTGGTAAACTTAATATTAGTACATGTACTGGTAAACTTAATATTAGTACAAGTACTGGTAAACTTAATATTAGTACATGTACTGGTAAACTTAATATTAGTACAAGTACTGGTAAACTTAATATTAGTACAAGTACTGGTAAACTTAATATTAGTACACGTACTGGTAAACTTAATATTAGTACAAGTACTGGTAAACTTAATATTAGTACAAGTACTGGTAAACTTAATATTAGTACAAGTACTGGTAAACTTAATATTAGTACACGTACTGGTAAACTTAATATTAGTACAAGTACTGGTAAACTTGATATTAGTACATGTACTGGTAAACTTAATATTAGTACACATACTGGTAAACTTGATATTAGTACACATACTGGTAAACTTAATATTAGTACACATACTGGTAAACTTAATATTAGTACAAGTACTGGTAAACTTAATATTAGTACACATACTGGTAAACTTAATATTAGTACACATACTGGTAAACTTAATATTAGTACAAGTACTGGTAAACTTGATATTAGTACAAGTACTGGTAAACTAGATATTAGTACACGTACTGGTAAACTTAATATTAGTACACGTACTGGTAAACTTAATATTAGTACAAGTACTGGTCAACTTAATATTAGTACACATACTGGTAAACTTAATATTAGTACACGTACAGGTAAACTTAATATTAGTACACATACTGGTAAACTTAATATTAGTACACCTACTGGTAAACTTAATATTAGTACAAGTACTGGTAAACTTAATATTAGTACAAGTACTGGTAAACTTAATATTAGTACAAGTACTGGTAAACTTAATATTAGTACAAGCACTGGTAAACGTAATGTTAGTACACGTACTGGTAAACTTAATATTAGTACAAGCACTGGTAAACGTAATGTTAGTACACGTACTGGTCAACTTAATATTGGTACAAGTACTGGTAAACTTAATATTAGTACACGTACTGGTAAACTTAATATCAGTACAAGCACTGGTAAACGTAATATTGGTACAAGTACTGGTAAACTTGATATTAGTACAAGTACTGGTAAACTTAATATTAGTACACATACTGGTAAACTTGATATTAGTACATGTACTGGTAAACTTAATATTACTACAAGTACTGGTAAACTTAATATTAGTACAAGTACTGGTAAACTTGATATTAGTACAAGTACTGGTAAACTTAATATTACTACAAGTACTGGTAAACTTAATATTAGTACAAGTACTGGTAAACTTGATATTAGTACAAGTACTGGTAAACTTGATATTAGTACATGTACCGGTAAACTTGATATTAGTACACGTACTGGTAAACTTGATATTAGTACACGTACTGGTAAACTTGATATTAGTACACGTACTGGCAAACTTGATATTACTACAAGTACTGGTAAACTTAATATTAGTACACGTACTGGTAAACTTGATATTAGTACACATACTGGTAAACTTAATATTGGTACATAGTATAATTAATTAATATACCAACGTGTACTAATGGTACTTTTATAATTAATTAATATACCAACGTGTACTAGTGGTACTGTTATAATTAATTAATATACCAACCTGTACTAGTAGTACTGTTATAATTAATTAATATACAAACGTGCACTAGTGGCACTGTTATAATTAATTAATATGAACGTGTACTTGTAGTACTGTTAAACAAATTAGTTAATATACCAACGTGTACTAGTGGTTCTGTTATAATTAATTAATATACCAACGTGTACTAGCGGTACTGTTATAATTAATTAATATACCAACGTGTACTAATGGTTCTGTTATAATTAATTAATATACCAACATGTACTAGTGAGAGTGTTTAAGTTGATTTATTTAAAGTGTTGTCGTGAAATCTATACATTACGTTATGTGTGTAATTTCAATATTATAGACAAAAAACGAATGCAACTTTCAATACTTACCCGGACGCCAACGTCACTGTTATGTTTTTCCACAATGGCTCGAAAATCTTTTCCACTTTTTTTCCCATTCAGAAAATTTTGCACAAATTTTTGACTATATTTAATATTGTCCCCACATCCTCCCCACTGCCACGCTTCCTTGTTTTCTTGGTCGTTGAACGATTCGTCACAAGTACATCTATCTAAGGTCCCTTGACTGCACGCACTGGCAACGGTGTGAGTCAGGCCCGCTGATGAAATAGCATAGAGAATGGACGTTTCTTTGTACCCTATGAAATCACAAAAGAGTAGAAATTCTTGATTGTATACCAACAAATAATGGCTTTTGATATCAACTGGAAACAAAATTAATGTGAATACATACATACATACATACATACATACATACATACATACATACATACGTACGTACGTACGTACATACATACATACATACATACATACATACATACATACATACATACATACATACATACATACATACATACATACATACATACGAATGATAACGAATCCCAAATTCACCAAATTTCAAGAAAGGCGTCATAAACATAGAAGAGAAAGTACACGTTGTCATCAAATTTACCTCAATCAGATTGGCAGAAATATTACCTCGTATAGGTGAAGGTTTCATTAATTCGGGGCGTTATAACCTTATAGAGTCTACAACATACAATTCCAAACCATAATAGTTCATAGGTGACATAAAGTTAACGATGTTATATGAGTATATGAGATCAAATCAAATTTGTCTCATCGACAATTTCTTGTTTCTATGCTTATAGTCATAGTATAGTACTTCCTTATCTTGCATTTTGTTTGGGTCACATAAAACGAATACAAAGTGGAATGGCAGAAAACGAATGACAACCTTATATTTGGTTAACAAGGTAGAATGAAACCGTTTACTCTATGAAAAAGGAGGAAATACACTCTTTATTATGATTAGAAAGTGGAGTGATAACCTCTACTCTACTAATTAAAATGTGGTACTACAACCTCTACTCTACTAATTAAAAAGTGGTATGACAACCTCTACTCTACTAATTAAAAAGTGATACGACAACCTCTACTCTTCTAATTAAAAAGTGGTATGACCTCTTCTCTACTAATTAAAAAGTGGTATGACAACCTCTACTCTACTAATTAAAAGGTAGTATGACAACCTCTACTCTACTAATTAAAAAGTGGTACGACAACCTCTACTCTACTAATTAAAAAGTGGTATGACAACCTCTACTCTACTAATTAAAAAGTGGTATGACAACCTCTACTCTACTAATTAAAAAGTGGTACGACAACCTCTACTCTACTAATTAAAAAGTGGTATAACAACCTCTACTCCACTAATTAAAAAAGTGATATGACAACCTCTACTCTACTCTCAGAATTAAAATGTGGTACGACAACCTCTACTCTACTAATTAAAAAGTGGTACAACCTCTACTCTACTAATTAAAACGTGGTACGACAACCTCTACTCTACTTATTAAAGAATGGTATGACAACCTCTACTCTACTAATTAAAACGTGATACGACAACCTCTACTCCACTAATTAAAAAAGTGATATGACAACCTCTACTCTACTCTCAGAATTAAAATGTGGTACGACAACCTCTACTCTACTAATTAAAAAGTGGTATAACCTCTACTCTACTAATTAAAAAGTGGTACGACAACCTCTACTCTACTAATTAAAAAGTGGTATGACAACCTCTACTCTACTAATTAAAAAGTGGTACGACAACCTCTACTCTTCTAATTAAAAAGTGGTACGACAACCTCTACTCTACTAATTAAAAAGTGGTACAACCTCTACTCTACTAATTGAAAAGTGGTACGACAACCTCTACTCTACTAATTAAAAAGTGGTATGACAACCTCTACTCTTCTAATTAAAAAGTGGTACGACAACCTCTACTCTACTAATTAAAAAGTGGTATGACAACCTCTACTCTACTTATTAAAAGGTAGTATGACAACCTCTACTCTACTAATTAAAAAGTGGTACGACAACCTCTACTCTACTAATTAAAAAGTGGTATGACAACCTCTACATGTAGTAGACGGCTATATCATCGAATATACATGTAGTAGACGGCTATATCATCTAATATACATGTAATAGACAGTTATATCGTCGAATATACGTGTAATAGACGGCTATATCATCTAATATACATGTAATAGACGGCTATATCATCTAATATACATGTAATAGACAGTTATATCGTCGAATATACGTGTAATAGACGGCTATATCATCTAATATACATGTAATAGACGGCTATATCATCTAATATACATGTAATAGACAGTTATATCGTCGAATATACGTGTAATAGACGGCTATATCATCTAATATACATGTAATAGACGGCTATATCATCTAATATACATGTAATAGACAGTTATATCATCGAATATACGTGTAACAGACGGCTATATCATCGAATATACATGTAATAGACGGTTATATCATCTTATATGTAATAGACGGCTATATCATCTAATATACATGCAATAGCCGGCTGTATCATTGAATATACATGTAATAGACGGCTATATCATCTAATATACATGTTATAGACGGCTATATAATCAATGTACATGTAGTAGATGGCTATATCATCTAATATACATCTAATATACGTATAACAGACGGCTATATCATCGGATATACATGTAATAGACGGCTATATCATCTAATATACATGTAGTAGACGGTTATATCATCGAATATACGTGTAATAGACGGCTATATAATCTAATGTACGTGTAGTAGACGGCTATATAATCTAATATACATCTAATATACATGTAATAGAAGGCTATATCATCGAATATACATGTAGTAGATGGCTATATCATCTAATATACATGTAATAGACGGCTATATCATCTAATATACATGTAATATACATGTAATAGAGGGCTATATAATCTAATATACATGTAATAGACGGTTATATCATCTAATATACATGTAATAGACGGCTATATCATCTAATGTACGTGCAGTAGAAGGCTATTTCATCTAATGTACGTGTTGTAGACGGCTATATCATCTAATATACATGTAATATACATGTAATAGACGGCTATATCATCTAATATACATGTAATAGATGGCTATTTCATCTAATATACATGTAATAGACGGCTATATCATCTAATATACATGTAATAGACGGCTATATAATCTAATATACATGTAATAGACGGCTATATCATCTAATATACATGTAATATACATGTAATAGAGGGCTATATAATCTAATATACATGTAATAGACGGTTATATCATCTAATATACATGTAATAGACGGCTATATCATCTAATGTACGTGCAGTAGAAGGCTATTTCATCTAATGTACGTGTTGTAGACGGCTATATCATCTAATATACATGTAATATACATGTAATAGAGGGCTATTTCATCTAATATACATGTAATAGATGGCTATTTCATCTAATATACATGTAATAGACGGCTATATCATCTAATATACATGTAATAGACGGCTATATAATCTAATGTACGTGTAGTAGACGGCTATATCATCGAATATACGTGTAATAGTCGGCTATATCATCTAATATACATGTAATATACATGTAATAGAGGGCTATTTCATCTAATATACATGTAATAGATGGCTATTTCATCTAATATACATGTAATAGACGGCTATATCATCTAATATACATGTAATAGACGGCTATATAATCTAATATACATGTAATAGACGGCTATATCATCTAATATACATGTAATATACATGTAATAGAGGGCTATATAATCTAATATACATGTAATAGACGGTTATATCATCTAATATACATGTAATAGACGGCTATATCATCTAATGTACGTGCAGTAGAAGGCTATTTCATCTAATGTACGTGTTGTAGACGGCTATATCATCTAATATACATGTAATATACATGTAATAGAGGGCTATTTCATCTAATATACATGTAATAGATGGCTATTTCATCTAATATACATGTAATAGACGGCTATATCATCTAATATACATGTAATAGACGGCTATATAATCTAATGTACGTGTAGTAGACGGCTATATCATCGAATATACGTGTAATAGTCGGCTATATCATCTAATATACATGTAATAGACGGCTATATCATCTAATATACATGTAATATACATGTAATAGAGGGCTATATAATCTAATATACATGTAATAGACGGTTATATCATCTAATATACATGTAATAGACGGCTATATCATCTAATGTACGTGCAGTAGAAGACTATTTCATCTAATGTACGTGTTGTAGACGGCTATATCATCTAATATATATGTAATATACATGTGATAGAGGGCTATATCATCTAATATACGTGTAATGGACGGCTATATCATTGAATATACATGTAATAGACGGCTATATCATCTAATATACATTTAATAGACGGCTATATCATCGAATGTACATGTAATAGACGGCTATATATAATCTAATGTACGTGTAGCAGACGGCTATATCATCTAATATACATGCAATAGACGGCTATATCATCTAATATACATTTAACAGACGGCTATATCATCGAATTTACATGTAATAGACGGCTATATATAATATAATGTACGTGTAGCAGACGGCTATATCATATAATATACATGCAATAGACGGCTATATCATCTAATATACATTTAACAGACGGCTATATCATCGAATATACATGTAATAGACGGCTATATATAATATAATGTACGTGTAGCAGACGGCTATATCATCTAATATACATGCAATAGACGGCTATATCATCTAATATAGTCCAATACGTATCTATCGGTTTTATATATAGTAGACGGCTATATCACCGAGTGTATGTGTAAAAGACGTGTATATTATGCAGTCCATATGATATGTAATGGACGTCTGTGTTGTCAAGTGTACGTGTAGTAAACAAGCATAGTAATGTGTGAGAGTGCTACAAGTGCAAAGATGTAATAAGTAAAATCACAACCAATATATATATATATATATATATTGTCGAGTGTAAGTGTAGTAGACGTGTATACATATTATCGAGTGAACATAAGGTGGAGGCGTCTATATTATCGAGTGTGTAGTAGACGTGTATATTATTGAGTTAACATTCAAAGGCGTCTATATTATCGAGTGTGCGTATACTAGACATGTATGTTACTGAATCACTTTTCTCTAATATGTTAGTATATAAATATAATTAACAAATGAATATGGCAGAAGAACAATTGCTATGTCTATGAAGAGAATCACTTACATTGACATTTAAATTCGATTAGTTTACAGAGTTTGCTGACTTGACTGTTGAGAATTCATTACCTTGATGTATTAGAGGTGTTTGGTTGCAAGCACAGTGAAAACGTTAGTATAGTTGATGTACACGGTAGATGGTAATGTCAGGTGAGGTCATCATTGATAGGCATACACGGAGTTCACTGTACAAGATAAACTCACATCACGTCACCCGAGTACTGTTCATATCTCAGTCTACTGTGTTCACTTATTTCACTCACGGCTTGTTCGCTTCTATATAGTTAGTTAAAAATATTAACACTTATAAAATGCTGGTATCCAACTTTACCAATACACTGTCAACGTCACACTGACCATGCATGTCAACCGATAGCAATATAATACTTAGGACATTGATGTTAACTAGAACTATAGGACTCAGTATGATTTGTACACATTAACATTTATTTTAAGTTAAACATCTGGGATAGTTGGTGGCAATGAACTATGATAGTTAGTACTCAGTATTAGTAGACTCACTATGGTCACGTGGTCATATTGAAGGGTGGTGTCTGTCATAACCAAATTCTGCTGCAGTAGTGACATGTCGAAAATGTTAACATATATTCTTAGCAGTGGGGAGATTTGTTGTTTTAATAGTTGCCAGACATTCCCCTCAAGGAGCGTTTTCAAACACGATAACACTTTGATTAAACGATTGTAACCCATAAACTTGTCAAGGTAGGGTGATAAAGTTTTCGACTTAACTTTTTACAACCGCTCATTTTATTTTATGTAGTAGTCTTATCGGCGCGTATCTAGGCACGAATTAATGTCATGTTTGGTATCGCCCACGTGGGTCATACTTTCACCGCTTTATTTTACCATGCTGAGCCAAATCCTGAAATTTGATAAAAATATAGTATTGTCTTTTGCGCTTAGTGCACTGTTTACTGGTTGTGTTTGACAACGTTAGCGGAGGACAGGTAGTAAGCCTGTCATTTTTGTAGGGGTTAACGCAATTGTTTATCTTGCTATCAAGGCGTCATTTGTCAAAATTTATTGAGGGTGCAGACATGCCATGATCAACATGACCCTTGACCCCCCGATAGAGTAACTTTAACGGCTTTGCTGGATGGCAAGCCAATCACAATCTCTGTTGTATCAACCACTCTTCATGTGCGTAATTTGTCATAAAAGGACAGCAAAGTTCACCGTCTCCTGGTATGATACTTTACTAAGGTCACTACCTATGCGGAACTGACAGAGAACAGCTAGTTATAAACGAAATGTTACTCTCCTATCTGGCATTAAGGACCCATCATTAATTACTGCCTGGAGAGAGGCATCAAGAGGCGTGAGTAATCACTAACCTGATAAAAACACTATGTCAGGTCCTCAACTTTTTGCAAATTACGTTGTGAAAAGTAACATTAAGTTACCGTAAATTGAAATTGGTCTGTTATCTTTAGGAAATTTAATTCAATAAAAGGTTTCCATGGTAACAGTAGTATTATCCCTATTTGTATTCAGACTGCATAATGAGCTTAAAAGACTAGTTTCAATTACAGGTCATCGCATTAGTCTTATATTAATACGATTTCTATGGGATTGTTCTGTTCTACGTTTTTCTATAGTTTTTCCAAACTATCATTTTTCAGTTCAATCTCAATCTCAAGTTAGGCCTCTAATAATATGTAGCAAATACAGAACTTGGAATAAACAGTCATTTTAAGAAAAATGGTTTGTAAAGTACAAGATTGTTCTTATATACGATGATATATATCGTTATTCTTATTACCAGTCCTTGCCGCCACCCCCTCCCCCACCCTCCCAGGACTTGTAAGAGGAAGATCCCTGTATGAAGGAAACCGATTAATTACATGACATCACCCAAATATCTTAATGCTTATTTGCCGTAGATTTTAAAATCCATTCTCAGACCAACCTGCTAGGGCTACGAGAGGAAGAATATATTTCATTTTTGTGAATCTTTTGTGAATCTTGTTGGTGAAACTTAGTATGTTTGTATAATTAATGAATTTTAAGAATCGGATGGTTTCTTGGAATCCCTAGTATATTATATTACACTGGCACTCGAGGTAGCATAAAAAATGACAAATCACCTGGTCCAGACGGCCTATTTGGTGAATTTTTCAAATCAAGTAAATGTTTTCTTACCCCTTTATATTTGTATGTTTTATCACAGACAAGTAACACACTTGTCTGTGGTTTTATTTAATAAGATTTTTGATAGCGGGATATCCCCCAGTGATTGGACCAAGGCAATTATTATTCCATTGTGCAAAAAGGGTTCAAATAATTCACCAGACAACTACAGAGGGATATCTCTTCTGAGTATATTCAGTAAAATTTTCACCTCTGTTTTAAATCGCCGTCTTTCTTTTTGGGCAGAATCACTCAACAAAATTGACGAAGTTCAAGCTGGTTTTCGTAGGGGATATTCAACCATTGATAATGTCTTTATTTGCAATCTATGATCCAGAAATACTTAACATTGAAGAAAGGAAAGTTCTATTGTGTGTTTGTTGACTTCGCAAAGGCCTTCGATAAGGTCGAGCGACAAAGGTTGTGGTATATTTTACATAAAGGTGGGGTAAATGGTAAAATGTTTAGTATTTTAAAGAGTATGTATTGTAATGTTAAGTCTTGTGTGAGGACACCAAATGGTTGTACGGACTACTTTAATGTCACTTTGGTGTCCGTCAAGGATATATGATATGTCCTTTTCTTTTTTCTTTTTTCATAAATGAACTTGCAATTGTAGTACAGAAATCTGTACACAGAGGTATTCAACTTACACCTGATTTGGTCGAATTATTTTGTCTATTGTTTGCTGACGATGTTGCCTTGTTTTCAGATAGCATTGTTGGACTTCAGAGATTGTTAAATGTTTTAAGTAGTTATTGCGACCGGTGAAAAATGTGTGTAAAGTTGTCTAAAACAAATGTTGTCGTCTTTAAATCAGGAGGCTATATTGCACAGAAGGAGAAGTGGGCTTTTAATGGAAAAAGCTTGAAGCGGTCTCTTATTATAGATATGTTGGAATTTTACTGTCATGTAGATTGAAATGAACTGGAGCCTCTAAATTGCTGGCACAACAGGGCAGAAAAGTGCTTTTTGCTACCATGAAGAAATTGGGGAAAATCAAGCCACTGTCTTATAACGGGTTTTTTTCAAAATATTTGATTCTATGATCTTACCTATTTCAATTTACGGTTCCGAGGTTTGGTGGATTTCAATCCTATGTATTCCTCGAACGAATTCAGTACCTTATGTATGTAGAATGTTTTTAGGAGTCTCTAACAGTGTACCAAATAGTGTCATTCTGGGAGAATGTAGCAGATACCTTATTATCCTACATACTTCAAAAAGATGTATTGTGCCAAGTCGATTACCATGCCAAACTACAGGTACCCCAGAAAGTGTTATGATATGCTCCTAAATATTGAATATCCAAATATAAATTCTAGATGCACTTGGGTGACTGATGTTAAAAAAATTATTGTTCTTGTGTAACTTGCAAGATGCCTGTCAAATACAGGAAATAGGTGATGTGAATAATTGTGTCGATACTTTTGTTATTAGATTTAAATCATATTTATTAAGTGTATGGTGTACCGACATTTCAGTGTATGGCTTACCAACATTTCAGTGCTAGACATTTTAGATACATAAAGAAATTTTACAAAAGTAATAATTGCTAGTCATAGGACAATGCTAGCACGCTTTAGATGTCCATCTTATTGTTTTATTGAGACAGGAAGCAGACAAGGTATATGATAGAGCTGAACGTATTTGTGTATTTTGCGATTCAAATGAAATCGAGGATGAATACCATTTCCTATTGAAATGTGATTTTTTTTTGGCAAACCTTAGGTCAAAATACATTCCGCAATATTTCTATGAGCCGCCATCCTTTGAAAGGTTTACCCAACTGTTATCATCCGATCAAACAAATGAATTAGAGACACTTGCAGCCTTTATTTATCACTCATTAAAATCAGGTCAGAAGCAAAAAATGGAACTGTAACATATATTTTTTGGTTATGTAAGTCTGTAACTGTGTTTTGTGTTTAAAATAATAAAGTGACTAAGACTAAAAACATTATTCGGCAGTTCGTATCGATGGCGGGTATAAATCTCTAATCCAGGCAACATTACGCGTCCCTGTGGGTACAGCTCCGAATTGGATTGGCATAGGAGTTATTACTTTACGGTGTAACTACTGAATAAATGGCTGTTTATCTCAACATGTCCAAATATTGGCCTTTGTTCGGATCGCTTGAACTGCACATCGATATTCCACAGAAATGTTGTTTCTCTTGTCTTGATCAACTTGTTTTCCCTCGCCTTGATATGAAACAATCAGTTCTGAAATACATATATCTGATTTCAGTTTTAACAAAGTCCTGGCTTTCTGGCAATGAAAAATGTACTCACCAAATTAATTAATCTTCGTACTTGTTTACACTGATTATCCTACAAGACTTGAAGAACTAACACTAATATACTAGTTCGCTATCCTAACTGAATTGTACAAAAATCAAAATGTCAGTTAGGATAGTGGAAATGGTTGAAGTTATAGACAAATGTGACGCCAGTCGAATAGCGTCTGTTGAGTTGTGTGCATACGGTTATCTTTCCTCCAGTATTAAATGGACGTGTGAGTGATTTACTAATTTGACGGGGCTGCATTATCTGTAACGTTTGTACCCTCTTTTAGTCTTTATTACAATATAGAGGACATGTATCAGATTGGAATGACGGAAGAATGTTAAGTCATTGTACAAACCGATTGTATGTTTTATGTTTGGAATTGGTTAGTGAATCATTTCATCAATACCAAAGTATTAAGTTGTAGGAGTCAGTGTTCGAGTTGTGATAAAGTTGTTCCATAAACCTGGTGTAAAAACACTGTGAAAAGTGATGTCACCATCTTGCAGAACATCAACATGAAATCAAAAATGTAAACATGCATGAGCCATGTTTAAAACCACAAATTCCTCGATTATTAGAACAAAAACAGTTGAATTGTTCCAAGTTTACTTTGAGAATATTTGAAGACCATAGCGTTCAGCTAGAGTACGGAGCTATATTAGAAAACAGTGCTAATTTAGAAGTGACAGACGATGTTGTCAAGTCAGTTCATCAACAATCTATCGCTGATGGTGGCCTAGAGGGGAGAGATATTTCAGCTATTCAGAGAGTACAGGCTACGGGCGACGACGGAAGAGCGGTCACAACATGGATGCTAGCATGCATGGTTACCGTAAGGCATGTTCAGTTGCGAAGAGATGATAGACATGCGGGATACAAACAGACACACTGAACCCGATCATGTTTCCAGTTAATGACATATACAAGCCACTGTATGAAGCAAAGGCTCGACGAGTTCACCGAAAGCATAAAAAAAACTTGTTGACTAAATTCGACCCTCTTGTCCCATAAAATGACGAAAATGGAGGCCTTGGGGGATAACTAGTGGCAGCAAAGAAGATGTCCTAAAAGTTTACGAGCTACATCCGTCTTGGGGTGAAATAAACGTGTATGTGGAACCATTGCAAATCATTTTTGCATTGTGAAATACGTGATAGGTGATGTTTATTTCCGATGTACACAATATATAACAATGGTCACGTGATGTAACGATATTAACACCACGTACTACTTGCAGTTGTGTGTTGCCGAATCAAATATGATTATTTATATTACGCACACACTGCAAAGAATATCGATATAATACAGCAAATATTATTTTTCCAACGACGACTTTTTAAGGTTTTGGCAATATGAAATGGTGTTTGTTATTTTAATACTGAGAAGGGGAAATTCCACCAAATTCACTAGAAGTATATCGCTCCACCAGTTTTCTCCTTCTGCTGTCAACAACTGTGAAAAGTGTTATTCTGTGCCTAAATGCATTTACAGAGAACTTATTGAACCATCACGTTGACCGTTGTTATTCATGACTGTCCACCAGCCGTAAATTGCATTTGCTTTTCTGTTGAAAATCGAGGTCACGTACTGTAATCCTTGGTGTCCGACTGTGAGGGGCTAGATGGGAGTCCAGCATCCACGTCATATCGTGGACAAAAACATACTTTCTTTTGCTTGTTTTAGATAAATTCCGAGTTGATTTAGTTTTCCAAAGAAACCGTAAACTTCTCACATGGTAGTACTTTATCAATATTGAAATGTACACTTTACGAGGTTCGTGGACCTTGTTATATCAGACGTCTCCATGGCATGAATAGAGATGGCGATGCGTTTCCTGAAGACACGCGACGAGGTGTTACACAGACCATAGATGGTGTGCTAAACAAACACACTACAGTACCTATACGTCGTTATACGTCCAATGAAAGAATTGAGAACGTCACTTTTGTTGACATAACATAAGACATAAGTTCTTTTCACTGCCAAGTAAATGGTTATTTGGCTAAAGTGAACTTTCATTGGTACACTCATTTTCACAAGACCGCTGTGTAATTACATCTACGCATGAACGACTGAAAATTAGTGATTGAAGTGTCCTACCTTAAGTTTTCCACAAGATATTGTGAAACATAAAAAAAAACAAGTGATACGTCAGCTAGTACGTTGGCGATAGGACAATAGAAGTTATCTATCTGTAGGTTTCATATTTATCTTATTAGCTTCATTGCTACGTGGGATATCGTCTCTTATTCCAGTGCCCCTTTTTTTGACATTTTCCGTGGTTGACCCTCCTGTTGAAATCCATCTAAAAATATTGATATTCCGGTCAATCGGCGACTTTCACCACGTTTTAGATTATCGTTCATACCCAAAAGCTCTTTTTAAAAGAGATTGTTAATATTGCTAACGAGTCCAAGACAAAGACAGCTACAAGCAGTTCATGTCACCTTCTTAACACCGGGTCAAGGCAAACAATAAATCATCACGGCTTTCACTCCTACCCTTCACACAACCCTTAACATTTTATGGATTGAGATAAAGCTTCAATTTATACAACAGTTCGTAGCCGAGCTGGTCAAGAATGTCTTTAAGAATTATGGGTTGGAAGGGGTAGAATTGATTAATAGTCATCGCTATTGGCAATTTATTAATGTTAGAAGTAGAAAGCAGTAAAATTGGACACAACTTAAGATGAATTATTGAGTTTAATCCGTCTTAGTAACATTAACATCAAAAGAGGGATGTATACATGTTTATAGTTTTATAGTTGTATAAGTCCCAACACCTGGTGAAACCCTCATAAGTGCTTCTACGTCGACTACAGTACACATGGTTCGATTTCGAAGATGGTAGCTTCTTTCAATATTTCCGTCAAGAGTTATTGAAACATTGGTTGTTATCATCAAGCGATAATCGATACAGACCAGGGTATCTTTGTTAAAGACACAAACAACAAGTACAAGATATGCACAACTGTGCAATCAATGAGTTCTCTCTATCTGCTAGTCACTAGCTTTACCCCTTTGCTTTATGTAGAGTTTGGGTGCTTTCTCTTTTAATTCAATTTCTTTGCAACGCAGTAAAACTTTATACTATTAACCATAGTAACCACAACAGTTACCAAATTACCATTGCCAATTCCAATATGTTATGACATGAAAGCAATCTAAAGAGACACAAAACAAACGCAGAAACGTTTTTGTGCATTCATATGCACAGCTACATTGGAATTGTGACGGTCGGACAAACGTCATTCATCGCTATTCCTTCTTTTCCTATCCTATTGCTATTTCTATCTATATGGGTGGACGGGTTAATTCTTATTGCGCCGAAGCAAATACATTTTTTTATTTCAATTATATGTGTATAATGTCCTAAACGTTCAATACACACATGAATAGTTTAATGGTTTTAAAAATGACTCCTAACTTTGCCATAATTACTTAACATGGTGACAAACTGTCAAGCTATCTACTTTTAAATTTTACTCAGCGATTTATTTGTGGTTTTGGTTTTTCAAGGATAAGCTGTCTAAAGACATTCTGAGTTGGAAGTCAGGGTAGGGGCATGGAAGTATTACGGGGTGACTGACAAACTTTACAATTACGACAGAATTACTTCACCTCAAGCAAGTGTATTTGAGGGTGTTCGTTTCTAATGGTCAAACAATGGCGGCACGTTGAAATTGATCAACAAATTATACTCATTGTTTCGCAAGTGTCATAAAGGTTGACAATAGTACCAACGATTGCAGTGACTGACGGTGTTATGATTATTAGCGGTCATCACTTTCAAACTTTATAACAACTAAGCATAGCTTCACAAAAAAAACTAATTCCAATTGGTCTTAGTTGTGGTTCTTCAAAAAGTAACAACAGTGGTTGGCATTTTTTCGGAGTGAAACAGTTGTTGTAAAAGTTAAACATACACAAAATTATGTAACTGCATTTTAAGAGCCATGTCGATCCTTTTAGTTGTGTATTTAAATGTGCAAACAAACTTGGATAGCCTAAAGAGGCGATCGATTTGACATCATATTGGCTAACATCGCGTCGAGAGGTTCATAGTACAACAAAAATGAAAAGTTCAAGTCGAATTGACACAAGTGATTAGTAGAAAGCGGTGAGAGCAAGTCAAGTCACGGTGAAAAACAGAATCGTACACAAGACGGAACAAAAGTGTCAGCTTTTGGAGCAGGCAGATCGATTTTGTAGGCGATTAGTGAAGACATAATAAAACAGGTGAAGCCAAGTGAATTCAAGTAGCTAAATAGTGGATACCGGGACATCATCAAAACACTCATTCCTTGATAGTAGCAAAATATACTATTAGGATTATACGTCATTGAACGTTTTACAAAACTGGAGTATATGTACTATTGGATGTTTAATCAACAGGGTGAAAACATGATTTGAAGGAAACCAAAGGAAAATCCAAGATGTTGTGAAAGGGTTATTGTTGGACCACCACTACATTACCAATAATATACATCATGGTTAGGACACGCACCTCGCCTAAGTTTTTAATATACTCGTTGCAAACAGAGACAAAGCTATTTCCAGTTCTGTGCCTTTGCCAAAGAAACTGCCGCCTGTCACCGACGAGCGCTTGGCAAGAATTTGTTAGTTACCTAAGAGAACTAACCTGACAATGTACAACGGAGCCAAGACGGCATTATTAACTCTACTATACCTGTTTTATCCATGATTTTACTAACTTTGACAGATTTTCCGGGTTCTGATTTTGAAGGTTTCCTTTTGACAGTTTTTTTCAAAACTGAGTAAATGCTTGTTTACTAAAGCCGTTACATTAAACCTACTTTCCAAAGACAAAAAACACTTTATCTCGGCGACAGTTTCAACGATCGTAAGAAGAGCTGCAGGGGTCAGGAAAGAGTGGACTGTGTTTCCGACGATATCACATTCGTCTCGAAATACCCATTTTATTGATTCTCAAACATTGAAGTCAAATATTGTATCCGAAAGATATAGATTGGGTATTCAAACATTGAGGCAAGTCTTTAAAGTAAACCTGTGTCAGACTGTTCCATCGCAAATATTTCTACACAATGCCAGAGTTCTTATAGCAGTTAGTTGTTCATGTTTCTAGTTGTGTTCAGTTTGTACTTACACTAACTATGGCTTAGAACTAATTATACAGAGTACCTGTAATTGACAATATACTTAGTATAGCCAGCCGGTCTATCAAGTAAAAGAAATAGAATATACCACTAATAATCAACGTCATGACATTTTTTATCAAGTTCTCTCTCTGCGTATCAGGTTCATCGAAATATAATGTGACCCTATCGAGTTAACTTGTGTCATCGGCCAACTACAGAACGACTGACAATATACATTATAAAGTCGAAGTCCTGTATTACAAGGTAAACACTTCTTCATAAATTGTCATTCTTACAAAAACGTATAATTTTGTGGAAAATATAATCAATATACTTTCTTACCCTTTTTAAGAATATTTACTATGTAACTGTCCCCAGACGTACAGTTCCACCGTTCGCCGTGAAACTGAATCTGGCATTCACGTTGGCTTAGTCGTATGGCCTCGTACAGGGTTTCAGGCATCCCTGTGTCTCGTCTACACATCTTTTTCTGTTTTTTCGACAGTCTTTTACAGTCCCACTCTGTGCTGCCATCTAGTTGTTCCAAGTACACCTTTTTCTCTGTTAATCTATAATGAAAATCAATTATCTAATGAATGAGCTGGACGAGATAAAAGTTGAGCGTGTGTGTGTGTATGTATGTATACTTACATGCATACATATATATATATATATATATATGAGTGTGAGTGTGTGTGTACGTATGTATATGTATATGTGTGTGCGTATAACGTCAGCCAAACCTAAAATTATACCAATACTGCATATATAGGCAAGCGTACCACTCGCATTATATAAGTAGGAATGAGTTTTGAATAAGTCTGACGATTGTGAACATTGACAAGACATACCCAAAATATGAGTCGGTCCTTTCCAGTGATACCATAATAATCAAAAGTCCGAATATTCCAACTTGTCGCCAGACAACCATTTCGTTGATTTCTGTGGAACACGTTATCGCTGCATGTCTGTGTTTAACGCTTATTTGAGCCTTATCAATTAGCCCGTATGACATCGTAACTATATGGTTAGAAGCTGCCCCCTGATTGGTTGGTACTCTATGACCAATCGTGTATGGCAATTCCTCGTCTGTCGGCAAGGACAAGACCGTCTCCGAAACTTTGAGAGTTCGGTTCAACCAGCTCCATTCCTTTTTTTTTTATTCTTAAATAAAAAATTGCGATTACGCCAGAAAGACGACTGCATGGAAGCTGGCTGGTAGCGGTGAGATAAGTGGTCAAAGACGCCGAAAAAATTCCACTACAGTAACTCTGAATAGATGATATGAAAGTGGTCCTTTCAACCAAGATCTTTTCTAAAATGCGATTATTACAGTATAATTCAATCTCAAGTGACGTGGAATTTGTGAATAACTGCTAGTTGTATCAATGTCGGAAATCGTTACTAAAACAAACAGCGGTAGAATCCTCACCAAATCCTTGGCACAACATATACTTTACTCAACTGCACCGTGTTGTCTCATATATACACTCAACATTGTGTAGAATAAGTTCTATTGATGCGACATATACCACATCGGTTTGGTGGCGGTTGAGGTGATATAATTCTTGTCAACTTTGCACCACAGAACGGTACAGGTGAGAATAGGGTTGACAAGTTTAACGAACTTCATCAGTATGTTTAGTAGGGCTCATTTTTCATGTTGCACATCCCGCTGGTGAATGTTGATATGGTTTCAGGGTTGGAAGGGCATACTGACTGTACGCCATCAGGGTTGGTAGGGCATACTGACTGTACGCCATCAGGATTGTAAGGTTCAATTACAAATGAACTTCGTAGACGCCGTATACACTGACTCGGTTGACTGATGAATGAATAGAAACTGAGTGAGTGTGACTGTCAAATCATTGCGATGCTATTCCTGTAACGCTTACAAGCGACTGGCAGGACCACGTGATTGCCGTCGGTACGCGGTGCAGACCAAAACAAAGTTGTCTTTAGTAACGCTAATATGTATACTATGTGCGAAGGTGAACGGTCGACAAAAATTGATACGGGATCACGGCAACAAATACCACGAGTACTAATTTCTGGTTTCTGTATTCATATTGAAGGCAAAGCCAGTAGCAAGGACCATACATGTACATGTATATACTTAAAATCAGTTCAACCAGAAAGCCGGTTGAATTCGATACACATTATAAAAGAGACAAGAAAGTGGATTATTAAAAGGTGGAGAATTTGCAGTCGTGAACTTAGACGGTAATAAAATACTCCATGCAATGATTATATATGTAGGACACACAACAAAAACTGGACTTGTTTACCTTATATTATTATATGTACGCCTGGCCATGGGTTCACAGGAAAATATCGTAATTTCCGATCCTATGACGACATCGTGTACATTCCTACCCTCGTCTATGTGGTTGCATTCCGTATTAACATAGATTGTCTTACTATTCAGTTCAAGGTCAAACTAAATAACGAAATAATACTTTGAAATAGAGTAAAGCAAAGCATTTGTGTTGGTCGAATGAAACTAGACATAGCTGAGATTAATTAGCTTATAGCATATTTGGTGGAAGTTAGGCATCTCAAGATAACTTGATATATTGCACAATATGTCCGGCCTTCGAGTAGATAAAACAATGTTAATAACACTGTAGGCTAGTCCAAATGAAATTATTGATAATGTATACAATGTTATATTGTTATATGGAAAGCGAACACAGTGTTCGTAAAACGCACAGTTTACTCTTAGCCATGCAAAATGGACGGAAAATGAATAAATTATTCTAGGAGCCGCTTGCTATGCTGACAGGGTTAGATAGTTGTTTAATAATGTTGACAGTACAGTACAAGCGAACATGACAATCTCTGTGGTTACATTCAACGAATTCATATTGTACTATATTCATATTGTCTATTATACAATTTCGAAACGGAAAATGTCTGTCCATCTTTTGTTTGTGTACTGTTGACATTTTTATCGGTAGTTTCTTTGTGGTTTGGTGGTTGTTTTTATCATTGATATGATATTGCAACATTCTATAATTTACAGGAAAACATTTTACCACCAATCTCCCAATGTAACATTTCTGTAATTTTTAATTTTCTTCGTCAAACCAAATCAAATACAATATACAAGTGACCTTGAGGAACCTTGTCACTTCATGACAAAGACAATGCATGACTAATCTGTAGGCAAGGAGTAGTTCTGCTTCACAACGGAGTAAGTCGCGACTCAATTCTGGCATTGTCCCTTTTCCATAATGGGCAATAATACAGTTAAAGCTATACGTAGGCAATAATACAGTTATACCTACACGTGGGCAATAATACAGTTGAAGCTATACGTGGGTAATAATACAGTTATACCTATACATGGCCAATTATACAGTTATACCTATACGTGGGCAATAATACAGTTATACCTATACGTGAAATAATACAGTCATACCTATATGTGGCCACCAATACAGTTAAGGCTATACATGGGCAATAATACAGTTATACCTATACATGGGCAATAATACAGTTATACCTATACGTGGGTAATAATAAAGTTATACATATACGAGGGCAATACTACAGTTAAAGCTATACGTGGGTAATAATACAGTTATACTTATATGTGGGCAATAATAGTAATACAGTTATACCTATACATGGGCAATAATACAGTTAAAGCTGTATGTGGGCAATAATACACTTATATCTATACATGGGCAATAATACAGTTATACCTATACATGGGTAATAATACAGTTATACCTATACGTGGGCAATAATACAGTTATACCTATATGTGGGTAATAATACAGTTATACTTATATGTGGGCAATAATACAGTTAAAGCTATACGTTGGTAACAATATATTTGTACCTATATATGGGCAATAATACAGTTATGTTTATACGTGGGCATAATATTGTATATCCTGGAAAGAGAACTAGCGACTTTGAAGGGTTTGCCTCATATTTTAAGGACAAGCGTTGTCATGACGTAGAACGATAAGGGGTAAATCTCATATTTTTATTCCAACGTATTCAACTTGGCTTGCATGTGGCATAACAAGAGATGTATTAGAATTGGAATGTGTGATAAAATGTAAAGTCGTCATGTATTACCCCTTATATAGTATTGGCAATGTATGATTAGTTGTAAAGTCGTTATGTAGTACCCCTTATATAGTATTGGCAATGTATGATTAGTTGTAAAGTCGTTATGTAGTACCCCTTTATAGTATTGGCAATGTATGATTAATTGTAAAGTCGTTATGTAGTACCCCTTATATAGTATTGGCAATGTATGATTAGTTGTAAAGTCGTTATGTAGTACCCCTTATATAGTATTGGCAATATATGATTAGTTGTAAAGTCGTTATGTAGTACCCCTTATATAGTATTGGCAATGTATGATTAGTTGTAAAGTCGTTATGTAGTACCCCTTTATAGTATTGGCAATGTATGATTAATTGTAAAGTCGTTATGTAGTACCCCTTATATAGTATTGGCAATGTATGATTAGTTGTAAAGTCGTTATGTAGTACCCCTTATATAGTATTGGCAATGTATGATTAGTTGTAAAGTCGTTATGTAGTACCCCTTATATAGTATTGGCAATGTATGATTAGTTGTAAAGTCGTTATGTAGTACCCCTTTATAGTATTGGCAATGTATGATTAATTGTAAAGTCGTTATGTAGTACCCCTTATATAGTATTGGCAATATATGATTAGTTGTAAAGTCGTTATGTAGTACCCCTTATATAGTATTGGCAATGTGTGATTAGTTGTAAAGTCGTTATGTAGTACCCCTATATAGTATTGACAATATATGATTAGTTGTAAAGTCGTTATGTAGTACCCCTTATATAGTATTGGCAATGTGTGATTAGTTGTAAAGTCGTCATGTAGTACCCCTTATATAATATTGGCAATATATGATTAGTTGTAAAGTCGTTATGTAGTACCCCTTATATAGTATTGGCAATATATGATTAGTTGTAAAGTCGTTATGTAGTACCCCTTATATAGTATTGGCAATGTATGATTAGTTGTAAAGTCGTTATGTAGTACCCCTATATAATATTGGCAATGTATGATTAGTTGTAAAGTCGTTATGTAGTACCCCTTATATAGTATTGGCAATGTATGATTAGTTGTAAAGTCGTTATGTAGTACCCCTTATATAGTATTGGCAATGTATGATTAGATGTAAAATCGTTATGTATTACCCCTTATATAGTATTGGCAATGTATGATTAGTTGTAAAGTCGTTATGTAGTACCCCTTATATAGTATTGGCAATGTATGATTAGATGTAAAGTCGTTATGTAGTACCCCTTATATAGTATTGGCAATGTATGATTAGTTGTAAAGTCGTTATGTAGTACCCCTTATATAGTATTAGCAATATATGATTAGTTGTAAAGTCGTTATGTAGTACCCCTTATATAGTATTGGCAATGTATGATTAGATGTAAAATCGTTATGTATTACCCCTTATATAGTATTGGCAATGTATGATTAGTTGTAAAGTCGTTATGTAGTACCCCTTATATAGTATTGGCAATGTATGATTAGATGTAAAGTCGTTATGTAGTACCCCTATATAGTATTGGCAATGTATGATTAGTTGTAAAGTCGTTATGTAGTACCCCTATATAGTATTGGCAATGTATGATTAGTTGTAAAGTCGTTATGTAGTACCCCTTATATAGTATTGGCAATATATGATTAGTTGTAAAGTCGTTATGTAGTACCCCTTATATAGTATTGGCAATATATGATTAGTTGTAAAGTCGTTATGTAGTACCCCTATATAGTATTGGCAATATATGATTAGTTGTAAAGTCGTTATGTAGTACCCCTATATAGTATTGGCAATATATGATTAGTTGTAAAGTCGTTATGTAGTACCCCTATATAGTATTGGCAATGTATGATTAGTTGTAAAGTCGTTATGTAGTACCCCTTATATAGTATTGGCAATATATGATTAGTTGTAAAGTCGTTATGTAGTACCCCTTATATAGTATTGGCAATATATGATTAGTTGTAAAGTCGTTATGTAGTACCCCTATATAGTATTGGCAATATATGATTAGTTGTAAAGTCGTTATGTAGTACCCTTATATAATATTGGCAATATATGATTAGTTGTAAAGTCGTTATGTAGTACCCCTATATAGTATTGGCAATGTATGATTAGTTGTAAAGTCGTTATGTAGTACCCCTTATATAGTATTGGCAATGTATGATTAGATGTAAAGTCGTTATGTAGTACCCCTTATATAGTATTAGCAATATATGATTAGTTGTAAAGTCGTTATGTAGTACCCCTATATAGTATTGGCAATATATGATTAGTTGTAAAGTCGTTATGTAGTACCCCTATATAGTATTGGCAATATATGATTAGTTGTAAAGTCGTTATGTAGTACCCCTATATAGTATTGGCAATGTATGATTAGATGTAAAGTCGTTATGTAGTACCCCTTATATAGTATTGGCAATATATGATTAGTTGTTAAGTCGTTATGTAGTACCCCTTATATAGTATTGGCAATATATGATAAGTTGTAAAGTCGTTATGTAGTACCCCTATATAGTATTGGCAATGTATGATTAGATGTAAAGTCGTTATGTAGTACCCCTATATAGTATTGGCAATGTATGATTAGATGTAAAGTCGTTATGTAGTACCCCTTATATAGTATTGGCAATGTATGATTAGTTGTAAAGTCGTTATGTAGTACCCCTTATATAGTATTGGCAATATATGATTAGTTGTAAAGTCGTTATGTAGTACCCCTTATATAGTATTGGCAATGTATGATTAGTTGTAAAGTCGTTATGTAGTACCCCTTATATAGTATTGGCAATGTATGATTAGATGTAAAGTCGTTATGTAGTACCCCTTATATAGTATTGGCAATGTATGATTAGTTGTAAAGTCGTTATGTAGTACCCCTATATAATATTGGCAATATATGATTAGTTGTAAAGTCGTTATGTATTACCCCTTATATAATATTGGCAATGTATGATTAGTTGTAAAGTCGTTATGTAGTACCCCTATATAATATTGGCAATGTATGATTAGTTGTAAAGTCGTTATGTAGTACCCCTTATATAGTATTGGCAATATATGATTAGTTGTAAAGTCGTTATGTAGTACCCCTTATATAGTATTGGCAATGTGTGATTAGTTGTAAAGTCGTTATGTAGTACCCCTTATATAGTATTGGCAATGTATGATTAGTTGTAAAGTCGTTATGTAGTACCCCTTATATAATATTGGCAATATATGATAAAATGATGAGCCATGGTAGTAACAGCAATAGTGGGATGATTACATTCATACTTGCAGTGACTAGTATTGATAATCATTTGCTTTTCTGTCCAAATTTGCAATGAAGAATTCAATTTGATTGGATAGCTGCTTGTTTTGATCCATGACTACGCTAGACTATTTATGATTGTTATACTGACCTTTACATGAAGCACCATTGAAATGTATTGAAGAATTACAACCTCTTGATTTTAGGAGAGGAAATGAGAAAAGGAAATGAGAGGAGACGGGGAGAGAAAAGACGAGACGAGAGGATAGTAAATGTGCTATAAATAATTAGTAATGCCAAACTGCAAAACTACGAAATTATGTTTACATGTAATGAAAATCTACTGTTAGATTGGAAACCAACCCACTTCATCAAGTTGTAGTTCGGGGAAAAAGTCTAACCCCATTGTTAGATTCGGACTAAAACGTCCGACAGTGAAGACTCAGAGGGGAATATTTCTGTTAACATGCTTTTCCCACCCACCCCCCACCCCCACTCCACACCCACCCAAACGCATGCAAAACAATTCACCCCTTCCTCATGAACTCAAAAGTGTTCAACCCCTACGAACGCTACATACATATTTTGGGATGTACAATTGCACTGTTCCAATACCACCCCATCCCAACCCTATGCTGCAGATATTATACTGTACTGTACCAATACCAACCCATCCCAACACCATTCTGGAGATGTAATATTGTACGCTACCAATACCACCCCACCCCACCCAATGCTGCAGATGTAATATTGTACGCTACCAATACCACCCCACCCCACCCCACCCAATGCTGCAGATGTAATATTGTACGGTACCAATACCACCCCACCCCACCCAATGCTGCAGATGTAATATTGTACGGTACCAATACCACCCAACCCCACCCAATGCTGCAGATGTAATATTGTACGGTACCAATACCACCCCACCCAATGCT
Organism: Glandiceps talaboti; assembly: GCF_964340395.1. Taxonomy (NCBI): domain Eukaryota; kingdom Metazoa; phylum Hemichordata; class Enteropneusta; family Spengelidae; genus Glandiceps; species Glandiceps talaboti. The sequence goes on from NC_135568.1 coordinate 18,437,369, forward strand.
GCAGATGTAATATTGTACGGTACCAATACCACCCAACCCCACCCAATGCTGCAGATGTAATATTGTACGGTACCAATACCACCCCACCCCGCCCAATGCTGCAGATGTAATATTGTACGGTACCAATACCACCCCACCCCGCCCAATGCTGCAGATGTAATATTGTACGGTACCAATACCACCCCACCCCACCCCACCCAATGCTGCAGATGTAATATTGTACGGTACCAATACCACCCCACCCCACCCAATGCTGCAGATGTAATATTGTACGGTACCAATACCACCCCACCCCACCCAATGCTGCAGATGTAATATTGTACGGTACCAATACCACCCCACCCCACCCCACCCAATGCTGCAGATGTAATATTGTACGGTACCAATACCACCCCACCCAATGCTGCAGATGTAATATTGTACGGTACCAATACCACCCCACCCCGCCCAATGCTGCAGATGTAATATTGTACGGTACCAATACCACCCCACCCCACCCCGCCCAATGCTGCAGATGTAATATTGTACGCTACCAATACCACCCCACCCAATGCTGCAGATGTAATATTGTACGGTACCAATACCACCCCATCCCAACCCTATGCTGGAGATGTAATATTGTACTGTAGCAATTATTGATACTACCCCAGTCCACCCATGTTGGAGATGTAATACTGTACGCTACCAATACCACCATGTCCCGGATAAATTGTAAAGTCGTCATTCAGAAATATACATATAGTATTGGCAATATATGATTAGTTGTAAAGTCGTTATGTAGTACCCTTATATAGTATTAGCAATATATGATTAGTTGTAAAGTCGTTATGTAGTACCCTTATATAGTATTGGCAATGTATGATTAGTTGTAAAGTCGTTATGTAGTACCCCTATATAGTATTGGCAATGTGTGATTAGTTGTAAAGTCGTTATGTAGTACCCCTTATATAGTATTGGCAATATATGATTAGTTGTAAAGTCGTTATGTAGTACCCCTATATAGTATTGGCAATGTATGATTAGATGTAAAATCGTTATGTAGTACCCCTTATATAGTATTGACAATATATGATTAGTTGTAAAGTCGTTATGTAGTACCCCTATATAGTATTGGCAATGTATGATTAGTTGTAAAGTCGTTATGTAGTACCCCTTATATAGTATTGGCAATGTATGATTAGATGTAAAATCGTTATGTAGTACCCCTATATAGTATTGGCAATATATGATTAGTTGTAAAGTCGTTATGTAGTACCCCTTATATAGTATTGGCAATGTATGATTAGTTGTAAAGTCGTTATGTAGTACCCCTTATATAGTATTGGCAATGTATGATTAGTTGTAAAGTCGTTATGTAGTACCCCTTATATAGTATTGGCAATGTGTGATTAGTTGTAAAATCGTTATGTGGTAACCCTTATATAATATTGGCAATGTATGATTAGTTGTAAAGTCGTTATGTAGTACCCCTTATATAGTATTGGCAATGTATGATTAGTTGTAAAGTCGTTATGTAGTACCCCTTATATAGTATTGGCAATGTATGATTAGTTGTAAAGTCGTTATGTAGTACCCCTTATATAGTATTGGCAATGTATGATTAGATGTAAAATCGTTATGTAGTACCCCTATATAGTATTGGCAATATATGATTAGTTGTAAAGTCGTTATGTAGTACCCCTTATATAGTATTGGCAATATATGATTAGTTGTAAAGTCGTTATGTAGTACCCCTTATATAGTATTGGCAATGTATGATTAGTTGTAAAGTCGTTATGTAGTACCGGCCCCTACACAGTTTTGGCAGTGTATGATAAATTGTGAAGTCGTCACGTACGTAGTACTCTGACGCGTCTATTAAACAAATATAGATGAGTAGGGTGACCTAGAGAGAGGGCACGCAATGAAATGTCCTAGCTACATATCATATTGTCGCTGTCTTTACATGTGGTCAATTGCAAGATAAGCCATGCATCCTAGACTATGCTTGTCATCTCATCACAACGCACATCTCCGCAGATAACAAGACCAAATAATTACAACATAAGTACATGTGTTTGGCTTAGGCTTTAAGTTTATCGATGAAAATTGTATTATAATGAACGCAATTACCAAATAATGCACCTTATCAGCAGTTATTTTTGTGAACTGTCACAAATGTGTGATATGTTGTAATAATGGACTCATAGAGTATAATAGCTACATGTACATCACATGCCTTACTCTAATAGAGACGATTGTGTCACTTTTCATTAATTGTCCTAACTTTTACTCTAGATGTTTTCCCAATGTTAGTTTCTAATTTTGATAAAAGGTACATGTGAAGTCCAAGTAAATGTACTTATGGAACGAGCAGAATTTAAAACATGGGTGTGGGCATAACGTGAAAATACTATACGCTGCACATGTACAACTTGTATGGCACCGCATACACTACGTTAAAGTAACATTAACAATATAATATAATATATGATAATAATTTTAGATTCTTCCTGAAGCGGTTCACAATCATTACCACAGATACAAACCTATAATGACACAGCAGCCTGTATACTTCCTCAACTCCCGTGCCTGGAAGCAGCATTTTTCGCCTTCATTACATTGCAACCCCCTCTATACTGCTAGGTTGACTGAGGCACAATCGTGGTTCAAATCTTGCTCATGGACTTTAGCCATTCAGAAACAAACAGTGACAAGACCCGAACCCTCAACATGGAGATTCTAAGCCGACCACTCTAACCGTTAAAGCATCATGACACCACAGCGTCTCTCTCTCTCTCTCTCTCTCTCTCTCTCTCTCTCTCTCTCTCTCTCTCTCTCTCTCTCTCTCTCTCTCTCTCTCTCTCTCTCTCTCTCTCTCTCTCTCTCTCTCTCTCTCTCTCTCTCTCTCTGTGATTTGATTTGTATTCAGACCTGACACACACACACACACACACACACACACACACACACACACATAATTATATATATATATATATATATATATATATATATATATATATATATATATATATATAACTCGGTGAGTATCAATCTGCTAAGACAGTGCTCTATACCGCAGTGGCAGAGCGTAATAGTTTAAGATTAAACTATATATATATATATATATATATATATATATATATATATATATATATATATATATATATATATATATATATATATATATATATATATATATATATATATTTCTGTGGCTATGGCTATGATCACCTGATGATTAATTAACTCAGGCATATAGTATAATGTCAGAGTAAAATGAAGATATTCTCTTTGTTTTCAGAGTCAGATTTATCCATACAATTTACAAACATAGTTTCAAAACACGCAAAGATCTACTCGTTAAAAAATGGCCCAAGGGAAGCCGGCTTGTTACTTGTAACATTGGCTATGAGTGGTATGGTAGGTCAGGGTACTATGGGACCAGTGAAGTCGTAAAAGACAACAGAAATAGAGATAACTACTCCATTCTGTCCTCGAACATAATTTATAACTGCAATATAAGATAAGTGTCCATATTTGATCTTTTTGATGGATTTAATCTTTAACATGGCAACTTGAAGGTAAAAAGATGTATTGCAGTGATTGGTTGTAAATAACTACAAGACAAATTGATATACGGTGTAGAATTCTGTCAAAAATGTGGCGGGGTTCCATTCTCCTCTCTCCACTATGGTCCTCGATTAAGTCCATTCTGGTTAGATACAATTGTCAACGGACAATCCTGAAGGAACTGACAAACGTTAACGTTGTTGCTATATTTATATTTTCACGCCGACCCATTCATTCCTACTCGTTCAACGCAGCTACACGGATCTAGTCATAACACGGCAACGACGAAATCCACTGCCAAATGAGCTGTGTCTATCAACATCCGACATTACCACGTACACACTAATGATAACCTGTTTAAAGTCAGAAGGTAAATCTTCCAATAAACCATTCAGTGTACAGTGAAACAGATTTGAAACACAAAGGGACCAGGCATGATGGGGCAGCTACATCCATTGGGCCTGATTTAATTTGGTATGTTTTGGTCACATTACAATTTATAGCAGTCAGACCACGACCATTTAGACATCGTTCTAAAACAAAGTTTCGACTTCGCACTTCCATTAAAGCTTGTCTATGACACATGTCAAGGTGCACGTATCACGCCTTGTTAGTTTGTGGGTTTGAAGGTGGCAATGTTGTCAAGGATACGTGGAGGTAACAAGGAAGTAGCAACACAGATATAATCACAGGAAAGACCACGTGCGTCGATTCAACTATTTACTAAGTAATCAAGCAAATAACGTAGAACTATCTTTCAACATTGGAGATGTAGAGATCTATTTGATTTGACCCCATTCGTCATCAATTATGCATAAAAGGGAGATGTTCTATATATAACTGACGTCATGTACAATATAAAAACCATACAAATGTATCCAAATATGGTATGCAACAACGGTTTTGTCCAATACATACTCATTCACCTAAATATTGTATTTTTCATCAGTTTAAAGAAGTCACAGTAATATTCTTGATTATTAGAAACCAACGAATGAATTATTGTAAATTTAGTACCATGAATTAAAGTCAAGACCATGTGAATGTTCTAAGAACATTCCAAACACTGCTGAATCAAGTGGGTTTGTAATTTAGAACACAGTCAAATTAATCGCCATACACAAGGTGACATACAACAATGTCACGACTAGCTCAGATTTTAAAAATTGGTTTCGGCAATGTGGCAATATGATGGCTTGAATCAATTACTATTAGAGCAGAGTGTTGAGACTGTTTGAGTTGAGATATACAGACACGTTACCTACCGGAATAATATAATCTTACATTCAAAATATTAGTTTTCATCAAATTAACTTGCAGTGAACAAATGACAACTCCTTAAAACACATCCTAGGATGTATATATAACGGTAGGTAGGCAATCTTTGAATGTATAGATAAGCCCTTGACACGCCATGTTGTCCACCTGTCCCCCACGTCCTTCATATTGGTAGTAAAGCGTGCAACACCTGTCCATCAAGGCTGGGATTGACAAGGCTTTGTAAGACCTGAAAACTAAGTCAGTTATGTTTATTATTTATCATGATTTATTATATCATTAATTATACTCCAGATAAGGAAACATAAATCTAACTATCTGACAGGCTCTCAGATTTTGGAGTAGTTGGAATTATATTTAGAACATTCACAAGTTTGAAGTTAAATATTATATGAATGTATGACGTTAACAGGATTTGGCAATGAAAAGCGGTGAGGTGTGTGGATACATTGTAAGTATCTACTGCATATAAATAGTCGCCATCACTCAAGCTATCGAACACGTCAGGTAATCATTCCACAAATTTTACGGATGGATGTGAAATGTATTGAAACGAATATCCTTCAATTTAGACCCGTGACTTTTTATACCTAAATGCATAAACTGGCGGTAACAGCGATAGTGGGATGATTGCATTCATATTTGCGGTGACTTTAGTGTTTATATTTTTTGCATTTCTGTCCAAATTTGCAATGAAGAATTCAATGAGATTGGATAGCTGCTTGTTTTGATCCATGACTACGCTAGACTATTTATGATTGTTATAATGACCTTTACATGAAGCACCATTGAAATGTATTGAAGAATTACAACCTCTTGATTTTAGGAGAGGAAATGAGAAAAGGAAATGAGAGGAGACGGGGAGAGAAAAGACGAGAGGATAGTAAATGTGCTATAAATAATTAGTAATGCCAAACTGCAAAACTACGTGAAAATTGGATGAAAATCTACTGTTAGATTGGAAACCAACCCACTTCATTGTAGTTCGGGAAAACGTCTAACCCCATTGTTAGATTCGGACACAAACGTCCGGCAGTGAAGACTCAGGGGAAAACGAATACAAAAACATTCACACACACCCCCCCCCCCTTCCTCATGACCTCAAGAGTTGTTAATCCTCTACGAACGCTACACACCGATTTTGGGATGTACAATTGTACTGTACTAACACCAACCCATCCCAACCCTATGCTGCAGATATTATACTGTACTGTACCAATACCAACCCATCCCAACACCATTCTGGAGATGTAATATTGTACTGTACCAATACCAACCCATCCCAACACCATTCTGGAGATGTAATATTGTACTGTACCAATACCAACCCATCCCAACACCATTTTAGAGATGTAATACTGTACGCTACCAACACCAACCCATCCCAACACCATTCTGGAGATGTAATATTGTACGCTACCACTACTACCCCACCCCCACCGACCACATGCTGGAGATATACAATTGTATAGTACCAATACTACCCCCACCCCCACCCCCCATGATGGAGATGTATAATTTAAACTTCATTGTAGTTCGGGAAAAAAGTCTAACCCCATTGTTAGATTCGGACACAAACGTCCGGCAGAGAAGACTCAGAGGGGAATATTTCAGTTAACATGCTTTTCCCAAGCCCCCCCCCCCCACCCACCCACCCAAACGCATGCAAAACAATTCACCCCTTCCTCATGAACTCAAAAGTGTTCAACCCCTACGAACGCTACATACATATTTTGGGATGTACAATTGTACTGTTCCAATACCACCCCATCCCAACCCTATGCTGCAGATATTATACTGTACTATACCAATACCAACCCATCCCAATACCATTCTGGAGATGTAATACTGTACGCTACCAACACCAACCCATCCCAACACAATACTGTACGGTACCACTACTACCCCACCTCACCCCCACCGACCACATGATGGAGATGTTTAATTGTACAGTACCAAAACTACCCACCCCACCCCACCCCACCCCACCCCACCATGCTGGAGATGTACAATTTACAGTACCAGTACAACTCCACCCTACCCCACCCCCATGCTGGAGATGTATAATTGTACAGTACCAATACTACGCCCCCGACCCCGACCCCGACCCATATGCTGGAGATGTATAATTGTACAGTACCAATACTACCCCACCCCCACCCCATGCTGGAGACGTTGTACAGTACCAATACTACCCCACCCCACCCCATGCTGGAGATGTACAATTGTACAGTACCAATACTACCCCACCCCCACCCCATGCTGGAGATGTACAATTGTACAGTACCAATACTACCCCTCCCCCACCCCATGCTGGAGATGTACAATTGTACAGTACCAATACTACCCCACCCCCACCCCATGCTGGAGATGTACAATTGTACAGTACCAATACTACTCCACCCGACCCCTCCCCCACCCCATGCTGGAGATGTACAATTGTACAGTACCAATACTACCCTACCCCATGCTGGAGACGTTGCTACGTTACTAATACTAGTATGATCATATTAATTTACATAGTGATCATTAATAGAATGCAGGAGGTAATATGAAATAACGACAATCCTATGTTAATTCTTGTGATAAGGCCTGTCAAAAAGGGCGCCAGCAGTCGACTGATCCAAACGTAAGTATGTGAATATAGATATAGATTAATCCTAACGATAGTGCATCAAATATGAAAATGACAGGATGTAGGTTCCAATTCTTTGGACTTTTGAAGTCTATCACTTTATGAATCATCACCAATTCTATCTGCTATTTAAGGTACCAACTGATAACAAGTCCGTCTCTAATAATATACAAACAAACCATCGGGGTTTCAGTGAATTCGCTGACATAAGATTAGCAGGAGCTAGTTGGTATGGTTCAATGGAAACATTATTGGCGGCATAAACAGTGGTTTTATGTTTAAATTAGTAACTATAATATATTTCTGAATGTTGAAACATGAAAAACTTCGTCAGTAGAGCAAACATTATACCAGACATTCCTTAAATATCACATTATTATATCAAATAATGTATCGTCTTTATTTGGCAGGGTCAGGAGAAAACAGGATAAATCATGACATGGTTTTGAAAACATCCTGTGAAATGACAGAGTGACGTGCGCTCTCCACTTGAAGAGAATTGAGATTGAAAACTACCAATACACGACTGAAGGTGCTGATAGACACCAATAAGAGAAATTGTTTTTTAATTTGTCTTGATGACAACATTTGTTGGTTGGGTTGACGTACAGCATGTTAACTACCGTATAATTGCATTTACAAAACACATAGGTTAATCAATCACACGGCTTGTCACTATGTTTGACGGAGATAAATGGACTCGTTTTCAAACACTTTGAAGATAGAAGGACTAGTTTTTACCTTCCGTAAGAAAGGTTATATACTTGAGATGAAAAGTCTGTGTGTGTCTATCTGTCTATATCACCATTTTCTCAAAAACTACTGGCTCAATTCAAACGAAATTTGGTGCACAGGTTTTGTAGGGTAATGGCAAGAAATAGTTAGGTTTGGTAAACATCCATGAATAGTAATGGTTTTTACATAATTATTATTTTCGGTAATTAGGCTATATCTTAAGAATGCCCTCTTCAAGTTCAATATAATTTAATCCATGCAATGATGATAACAAAGTGCATTTGCCATATAAAGTTTGATAATGTAGCTTGTAGTTTTAATGACTAATTTGCATAACTAATTATTTTCAGTAATTAGGCTATAACTTATGAATGTAAACTTCAATTCAATATGATTGTGCACATACTTCAAACATCTCCTGACAAGCTTGTCGACATAGTATTTTGTTTTAATGTGTCATTTGAATAATTACTTATTTTCAGTAATTAGGCTATACATGATGAGTATAAACTTCACATAATTTGGTCATGGTATGTACATTAATGAAATAACACTTGAAGCATTTCTAGTCCAATAGTACAATCTTACATTTAACATTCAAATAGCCTGAAAACAAGCAGTTTCATTTTCCCGCCAAAAAGCGACATATATATTGTTATAATGCAACCTATATTGGCAATGGGTTTATCTGAATATCGTGAAAGTACTAGCACATACCTTTCGAAGATCGTATACTGTATTTCTCTCAATTTTGTTTTCTGTCTATCATTCTTACATTCGTTCATTCATTCTTTCATTCATTCATTCATTCATTCATTCATTCATTCATTCATTCATTCATTCATTCATTCATTCAACAAGGTGAGACCCAAGCTGAAAGATAAATAAGTCCGATTTTTGCAGCTGAGGTACTTACTCATGGTTGAAATAACAATGGTGAAATGAAATACTGAACTTATGATTTCAACTAAGAAGATTTGGAGGTGTGAATGTTGTGATTCTTACAGGTGTTGACAGCAACTGACTCAACAGGTATCAATAGCCTTGATTTGGAGGACAATCTGACCCTACATACCGTCACGGTCGTTAGTATACCGGACTTCATACTCACTATTGGTAATGTAAGTCGCCAAAAGCTTTTGAAATCCGTTTGAAAAGCCTGGTATTAGTGTGGGTGGGTGGGAGGGATATATGACAACAAAGACTGCCTTGTTGACAGCTCGAATTGACTTAAACTAGCAATTGAATCACTCATATTTACTGCCCTAAAGTAGATTTAAAGTTTTGCCAAACATTGTGCGTTGTCTGGGGAACCGACGTTACGACGAATGAGCTCTTGGTGGCGCTCACAGGTTTTTTTGTGCTAGTCGAACTGTACGGTCGTGTCTGCATGTTGTCGACAGTTAGATGTAATTGACAACATGCCAAGTGCAATGTTTACATATTTAGGTGCACACTTTCGATACACACCAGGCATTCTTCATACACACCAGGCGTTCTTCATACACACTAGGCGTTCTTCATACACACCAGGCATTCTTTATACACACCAGGCATTCCCCATACACACCAGGCATTCTTCATACACGCTATTCACTCCACAGGGAACCCAGGAACCATTTTAATAATCACTCTATCTATCTCTCGTCTAGCTATCAATCAATCAATCAATCAATCAATCAATCAAAGTAAAACTATACAAATAAACCAATAGTATAAGTAAAGAAGAAGAATACCATTTCCAATAACTAATAATGTGTACATTTATGTACTGGCCTGTATACAAGTAAAGGGCCATTGTGCCGCTATAGATCCGTGCCAGGGGTAATAATTGTAAAGCACTTTGAGCACAGAGTGGGAAAGTGCTACATAAAAACCAACATTATTATAATAATATACTATGTTTCTATATACACATACTGATATCCATAGCGAACCACTGTTATGGATGGCAGTATTCAGAACATAGTAATTAAAATAATAATAATAATAATAATAATAATAATAATAATAATAATAATAATAAAAATAATAATCTTTAATTATACTGGATAGTTATTTAAGTATATAAACTTTTGTCTCCCAAGTAGTCCAGTGAGTGCCATCCCTCATGGGTTCAGTGTTATATTATTTTAGTAGTATACAATCCCGTATATACATGTATACATTATAAAATGGTATTTATATTTACTGTTTGTCTGTGTATGTCTATTTTATTTGTTTGTTTGTTTGTTTGTTTGTTTGTTTGTTTGTTTTTATCACGGTACCTGATCTCCATGTGGTGACTCTGGTAAAAACAATGTGATACATAAATTATTATCTTCTAATATTTTGATTATAAAATGAGTGGACGTAGAAAGTTTTTATGTATCTGGACGAGTGTTATCACCAAGTATATTGTTATGTATCTGGACGAGTGTTATCACTGAGTATATTGTAATGTACGTGGACGAGTGTTATCACTGAGTATATTGCTATGTACGTGGACGAGTGTTATCACCGAGTATATTGTTATGTACGTGGACGAGTGTTATCACCAAGTATATTGCTATGTACGTGGACGAGTGTTATCACTGAGTATATTGCTATGTACGTGGACGAGTGTTATCACCGAGTATATTGTTATGTACGTGGACGAGTGTTATCACCAAGTATATTGCTATGTACGTGGACGAGTGTTATCACCAAGTATATTGTAATGTACGTGGACGAGTGTTATCACCAAGTATATTGTAATGTACGTGGACGAGTGTTATCACAAAGTATATTGTAATATACGTGGACGAGTGTTATCACCAAGTATATTGTTATGTACGTGGACGAGTGTTATCACCAAGTATATTGCTATGTACGTGGACGAGTGTTATCACCAAGTATATTGTAATGTACGTGGACGAGTGTTATCACCAAGTATATTGTTATGTACGTGGACGAGTGTTATCACTGAGTATATTGTAATGTACGTGGACGAGTGTTATCACCGGGTATATTGTTATGTACGTGGACGAGTGTTATCACCAAGTATATTGTTATGTACATGGACGAGTGTTATCACCGAGTATATTGTTATGTACGTGGACGAGTGTTATCACCAAGTATACATGTGATAGTATGCACGTCGGTGCAGACAGTATACATCACGTGGCCGTGGGTCTTTGGTCAGTATCTATGGGTATAGGGATGGTGGCTTGATGTAGTCGACAAGAATTAGACTGACAGTAGAACGACGCCAGTCATACCTCCTACATGGCTGCCAAAGATTCTCATCGAAGACAGGTAATTGCTGAGAAAAAAAGAAAAAGCCGATAAATTAACATTTTATTTGGCATTAACTCACCATTAAATCACCTTTTAAAGATATCTCCAATTAATTAATTATTGATACTACATTAAGTGTCAGCATTGCCATTCAGGGATAGACTAGAAAGTCATTCATTTATGAGATTACGAAAATAGTGGGATTAACTTACCAAATGCCCAAACTGAGAAGTGATATTTATAAAACCCACTATAATAAATTTACCTAGATACTAAAATTTCGCTTTTTGGAACTTCATAGCAGACACCAACCGTAAACTTTATAGAAATATGAAACAGCGCCCTCAACACCAGTTTCACATTCTTCCTATCGATACCACTTTTAAACTTCTTTAAACCAGTTTTTTGATAATGTACATAAACAAATAAAGGTGTAGAAAACTGCTTTGAACGACTATAAAGTTGAACAATTATTAAAAGCTTAAATCGGTGTTTTTGTGCCAGTTTACCATATTTCGTGAATCAAAAAATGAAGTATTTAAGATTTTCTCAGAGTTTGGTTTAAAACATAAATTTGCCAACCTTGAAATAGTATGTAACAAGTCAATTACATTATCAAAAAATGGTCATGTCAACAAATGGAAATCTTGAGAACATATATATCTTTCTAAAACTGATGGAAAATTAATGAAAATTATCTTTTAGGGGGAACGTCCTTCGCAAAACGCTCCATAATGGCTCAATTTACACAGGGCATACTCCCACTTAAAATAGAAACAGGTAGATTTAATTTTGTGGTCTTGAAGTCGAAGACAGGAAATGTGACTTTCGCCAAAATCCACACACACACACACACACACACACACACACACACACACACACATACATACATACATACATACATACATACATACATACATACATACATACATACATACATACATATCAAATTATGTTTATTTCGGAAATACATTAAATCATTATGTACAGGTACAGTATTATTGGGTTCACACTGCATCTAGCAGGAAATATATCAAATTGCATTTGAACATGTTATCCACATCACAAGGCAAATATAGACTGTTAGTTGTTATAATGCTTGCATCTCTTTCTCCAAATATTACTAGAACCAATTATGAAACTAATGCTGCAATATTTTGCAATACAATTAGCATTACTCTTATTCAAACCTACTTTCATAAGGCCACTCTCTGTAGTGAACGAAACCGGTAGTCATTGATTTCCAGTGATAGTGGGGAGTAGTTCTCAAACTTAGTGTCATAGCATTTCGAAATATGTGCAGCGTATGGAATGGCAATTTCTATCAACCAAGTCTTTTTGTACTGTTTGTTAATGTCAACTATGTCCGGACGTGTGTCTTGGTGCTGGAATGTTTCATTGTTAGATCAAACAGCGTGGGTTTTATCATAATGTCAGTGTATGTCTCATTATCAGCATTACTATCTTGGATTTTCTTGTAGATGATATTAACTATCCGGTTATGTCTTTGTTGATACAGCTTCTGGAATTGTGTGCAACCATTGAGTATATGGGATGCTGTTTCAGATGGATGGCGATGTCGATACATACATACATACATACATGCATGCATACATACATACATACATACATACATACATACATACATACATACATACATACGTACGTACGTACGTACGTACGTACATACACACACACACACACACACACACATACATACATGCATACATACATACATACATATATACATACATGTACGTACATACATACATACATACATACATACATACATACATACATACGTACGTACGTACGTACATACATACATACATACATACATACATACATACATACATACATACATACATACATACATACATACATACATGTACGTACATACATACATACATACATACATACATACATACATACATACATACATACATACATACATACATACATACATACATACATACATAATTTAATTTGTTTTAATTTAATTTTTTTTTAATTTATAAAATTAAACTTCGACAAAAAGTCAGGGAAAAAAGTCGTACAGGTGGCAAGCACCTATATAAGAGCAACCCTCCACACACAACAAATAGCATAAACAAACAAGAACATATTAAAAACAGTAGATACAGAATATAAAAAATATACACTAACGAATAACATACGAGAACAGAATTAAGAAATACAACACTTGGCACGCACACACACACATACATACATACATACATACATACATACATACATACATATGCATGCATGCATGCACGCACGCACGCACGCACGCACACACACACACACACACACACACATACATACATACATACATACATACATACATACATACATACATACATACAGACATACATACAGACAGACAGACAGACAGACTATTGTTATTAAACCTGATGA
>NC_135568.1:18453747-18516247 GCF_964340395.1 Glandiceps talaboti
TACATCACACACACAGCATGGAACACTTGCGTGAGTTTGCCTTGTACACACTACGGTATGATCATCAGAGATTTGACGTTATACATAAAATAGGACATATTTGTTACTAGACTGTGTTAAACACGTAACCACGATGCTGGGGCAAGGTAATGCCATACAGTTTATTGATAAAATGGAAATACAATGACAAGTTTCATTAAAAATATAGTCTATTTTATATTTATGCCTAAAAATCATCATAATCAATGAATTACACAGAAAAAAAAATTATGTAGTATAAAACTTATCATTTGTTTGAGAAGAGCATTTACAACAGGAAAAAGAAAATACCCATAATGACGACCCTTGACAAAGGAAAAAACATTGACTAATCAAATAAATTGCAAAAACAAAAGTTAACTACCATAATGTTTTAGTATTTTAGAGTACACACATACAACGCGTTCTGTTTATATAAATAGTTTGATTTATATCAATATATTGGTATACTAGCAAACAACATGTTATTTGTACAGGTATGTGTTAACTGTAACTGACCGCAAATTAACTCTTGTAATTCTCACTAAGAATTTCAAATGAATGAAAGTAATTATCACGTGGATAAGAGAGATTGTCTAATGCACTCAGTTTTAGAGAAAATATGGGACGCAAAATTACCTAATTGAGTAATATTATAGTTATTTGTTTGTAACACATTGGTAGGTAAGGATTGGGAAATTGTCTTCGAATCAATGGCGAGAACTATTAAAATACATTTAGGCAGAGAATCCAAGAACTATTAAAATATATTTAGGCAGAGAATCCAAGAACTATTAAAATATATTTAGGCAGAGAATCCAAGAACTATTAAAATATATTTAGGCAGAGAATCTAAGAACTATTAAAATATATTTAGGCAGAGAATCCAAGAACTATTAAAATACATTTAGGCAGAGAATCCAAGAACTATTAAAATATATTTAGTCAGAGAATCCAAGAACTATTAAAATATATTTAGGCAGAGAATCCAAGAACTATTAAAATATATTTAGGCAGAGAATCCAAGAACTATTAAAATACATTTAGGCAGAGAATCCAAGAACTATTAAAATATATTTAGGCATAGAATCCAAGAACTATTAAAATATATTTAGTCAGAGAATCCAAGAACTATTAAAATACATTTAGGCATAGAATCCAAGAACTATTAAAATATATTTAGGCAGAGAATCCAAGAACTATTAAAATATATTTAGGCAGAGAATCCAAGAACTATTAAAATAAATTTAGGCAGAGAATCCAAGAACTATTAAAAATATATTTAGGCAGAGAATTCAAGAACTATTAAAATATATTTAGTCAGAGAATCCAAGAACTATTAAAATATATTTAGTCAGAGAATCCAAGAACTATTAAAATACATTTAGGCATAGAATCCAAGAACTATTAAAATATATTTAGGCAGAGAATCCAAGAACTATTAAAATATATTTAGTCAGAGAATCCAAGAACTATTAAAATATATTTAGACAGAGAATCCAAGAACTATTAAAATATATTTAGTTCTATTGGAATACAATGTGATAAAATATTATTCGCAGAACTGATGACGTAGACGTTAGACGCGTGTTGTCATGATGTAGAAAGACCAGAAAAACAAATCCTACATTTATTTTTAAACGTTTGCGGTTTGTAAAATACATTTTGTTTCTGAAGTGTGGGTCGATATTTTTCAAGCTGTTAGTATAATCACACCAATTTGTCATCCATACAGGTGTGAATCAAGTACACAAGTTTATGTAACTATTGTGTTCCTATGACGAATTACTTGATGACCTCCGTTGATATACGACTACAGTTAGTATAGACCACATCAATTTGTCATGCTATTGTTTGGTCCCAACATTGTCACATACAAATAACAGTGTCGGTAACATTGGTATAATAACACTCCTATTGTAGGTACAGTAAATTCTTTTTGGTAAATTAGAGAACTTTAGGTGCCTATGCATATTATGTCTAATGAGATGTGGTAATTTTTAGTGTATGTAACATGTAGTGTCCAAAATACAAAGTACGTGGTACGTGGACGTGTTGATCTCGCTATACTGAATAGTAAAATCATTGAGTCTTGGTTATTAATTTTGTTCTAAACTGTCAAGATTACTTTTGAACCTGTTACGGAACTTTCAAGATTAGTCTCCAAACGCAACACAGTGAAGCACTGATTGTGAAACAGTCGAGAAAAAAAAACTAAAAAAAACCGTTAGGCCCTTTTTCATCAAATAAGGCTTAAATATTATTGAAACAACTATTGCGAGAAATTTTGTTATTTTATTTCCATCAAAAAATAGCTTGTCATGATGTCCCGATTATTTACTAGATGATTAATAGAAAAACTATGGAATTCGGAAATGAATTGTGGGTAATTAGTTCAAATTCTTTTTCATCGAATTAACTTCACACCTCGTTGGCAATCTTTGTTATCACTCCTATGATAGTCTCGTGAATTTAGAGAAGAAAAAGAAAACATTTATCCTTGAAAGTAGTGTCTGAATGACGAAATATAGGGGAAACAATGACTAGATCAGTCGTCGACAGGTGAGCAGACGACAACTGTAATTTGCCCGTATTGACGTGTTACTATATGAGCGATACCACAAGGCCACGTGAGATTTTCTTAGCCTTTATTAATACAGACTGAGTTGATTAGTTACTTCAGACCGAAACAAGTCTTACATCGGCTAAAAAATGTCCGCATATCATGATCAAATAAAGACGTTGTTTTGGAAACATGCTTGAAACACGATGGACGGGGTTTAATTTCTTCACGTTGTGTGTGGGCCAAGAAGATGAAGACTTCTAACCTCGACTGGTGATCATAAAACATCGATTCTGAATGTAGACATTACATTCTTGGTGTTTTTAATGATACCACCTCTATTGTCAATGTTGTGAAAATGTCGTGGGAACATTGACAGACAGCGCTTAGTTGCTTTTGACACGAAGGTGAGAGATGCTAGACTTGACCAATTCATCAATATCAGGCCGTGTGTCAACGTTGTGTTCGACGTCTGTAGTGATCGTGATCGCGCGTTGACTATTTCTGTGTACATGTAGTACACCCTTTCTCCTGTAACACGACGTATTCTCATATTAGGACATGCAGTCTTTTGACATGCAACCACATACATTCATTTCGTTCAGTATTTCTGCGCATGTCACCAATGAGTCAGTCATGACTTAAGTACTGTAAACATATTGCTATAGTAACAACATAAATTTAGTATTTGCGGAAACTATCGAAACCTGGAAGTAATATAAACTCATTATAACCCCATGGTTACTTAACTAAGCATCAAGTACGTCAAGAAGTGGTATCTGAACCGACGAGAAAACAAACACTAAATCTTTCTCACAATAACCTGTATCTAGTGGAATTTCTAAATGAGGAAAAAATGTGTGATTTTGATCACCCAACCCTCACTAGTTTTGTCGACATTAAGTACATGTATGCACTTTCAGACAAAAAATATAGCAAAATTGGCATTAAAAAAGAAGTGTTAATAAAATAACATAAATGCGAATTCAGGACCCAAAATCAAAATAATCCAAAGGTTCGATACCAACTCTACCTACTTTACGAGGTATGTGATCAAACATGTGCAATTTATTTGACTTGGTCTGACAGCAAAATAAGGGTTGGAGTTTATCCCATTTAATCCCCGTGAGCACTGAGATCAAAGTTCCCCATTCTTTACATTTATACAACCACACATAGCATTGTCTCCAACAGACATTCTCCAACCACATGGACTGGAATAATCATATTTTTGAGAGGATCTTGACAATTGTAGCGGTAATCAACAAAAACAACAATTTACTTTATATTTTAAAGAGATATGTAAAAATTGTGAGCTACGGTAACTCATTTTGGCCTGTTGAGTTGCAACTTTATATTACGATTATATCAGTTTCTGATATCTGTTTTCTATATACATAGAGTAGTGCAAAAATAGAGCTGTGCATAAACAGAGCTGTACATTGACAGAACTGTACGTAAACATAGCTGTACATAAATAGAGCTGTACATAAATAGAGCTGTACATAAACAAAGCTGTACATAAATAGAACTCTACATAAACAGAGTTGTACATAGAGCTGTACATAAACAGAGCTGTACATAAATAGAGCTGTACATAAACAGAGCTGTACATAAATATATAGCTGTACATTGACAGAACTGTACATAAACATAGCTGTACAAAAATAGAGCTGTACATAAACAGAGCTGTACATAGATAGAGCTGTACATAAACAGCGCTGTACATAAATAGAGCTGTACATAAACAGCGCTGTACATAAATAGAGCTGTACATAAATAGAGCTGTACATAAACAGAGCTGTACATAAATAGAGCTGTACATAAACAGAGCTGTACATAAATATATAGCTGTACATTGACAGAACTGTACATAAACATAGCTGTACAAAAATAGAGCTGTACATAAACAGAGCTGTACATAGATAGAGCTGTATGTAAACTGAGCTGTACATAAATAGAGCTGTATGTAAACTAAGCTGTACATAAATAGAGCTCTACATAAACAGAGCTGTACATAAACAGGGCTGTACATAAACAGAGTTGTGCATACACATAGCTGTACATAAATAGAGCTGTACATTCATAGAGCTGTACGTAAACAGAGCTGTACATAAATAGAGCTGTACATAAATAGAGCTGTACATAAACAGCTGTACATAAATAGAGCTGTACATAAACAGAGCTGTACATAAAATGAGCTGTACGTAAACAGAGCTGTACATAAATAGAGCTGTACATAAATAGAGCTGTACATATATATATATATATATATATATAGAACTGTGCACATATAGAGCTGTACATAAATAGAGCTGTACATATATATATATATATATATATATAGAACTGTGCACATATAGAGCTGTACATAAATAGAGCTGTACATAAATAGAGCTGTACATAAATAGAGCTGTGCATAACAACTATATGACTATGGTAATAGATTTCTGAATCACAAATATTCATAGCAACACCCAAATGTGTCATAGCAACTATGACTGTCTGGTAATTAATTCCTAGATAATAATATACCATACCAACACCGATCGAGTACGCCATACTTGCACTCAATTAATTAATTAATTAATTAATTAATTAATTAATTAATTAATTAATTAATTAATTAATTAATTAATTAATTAATTAATTACAATCACGTGGCATGGTGTTCTGCCATAGTATTAACTCAACGAAGACATAATACATGTACTTGAATTCTGAGTTCGGCGGAGGTTGCAAACACACACGTTGTCTGGTTCATTATCTCAGGAATTCCTTAACAGGCTTTACGAAAAGTATCCATAAATAAATGGCTGAATAGTAATGATGTCATTCAGAGTTTTCAAAATTTTCTATCTTCAATTTCCTTTAAGAATTCCTTAAGAAACTTTCACCTGTTGCCATCCTTAAATGAGAAAAAAAATATTTAGTGGTTTTGAGGTATCGGTGATTAATATGAAGGAACCTTTAGTAGAAGGTGAAGATGTAAGGCGTACTTGAGTCTACAGTTAATAGCGTATGTTCGTCTGTTGAAAGCCGCCTCGTTCTCAATAGTCTGCCAATTTAACGATTGCGAGAAATGCTTGAAGAATGTTTTAAAGGCACAACTCATTCTACATGAATTTCACAGTTATCATCAAGTGAAAATATCTGCTTTGTTATTCTGTGTGACTGTCTTAGTGACGTTATAATACAGCTGAAATTAAATTTTGGTGATCAGCCACCCACAGACACCCATTCATTAAACCACCATTTCCGAATCACAATCCACCAAACTTTAATTTGGATATCGTGACAAGAATTTGTCACCCCTCTGACAACTTCAACGACAGAATTGCTTGTCATCGTAGTGTAAGTTAACACTATATCTCTAAAAAAATAATGAACAGAAATGAAACACACTAGTATCACACTTACGCCAACAAATGTATAAATCGTTTCTCGTACTACGTCCGCTCTTAAATTTACCTGTTCACTTTTAAACATGTTTCACATTGGCCAGAAACTTATCCAATTCATTAACGGGGTATGAAAAATGACGAGTTTTCTTGTTGGGATAAAAGACTTGTGTTAATAAAGGTATAGTGATGGCGATATAACACACCCCTCTCTTTCGACGATAGACGATCAGTGCTTCTTAGAAATCACATTTCCTTTTACACTTGACTTGAGCCTTTAATTGGTTAATTAATCCAAAGATTAATTAACAAGGTTGACTAATGATTACAAGCAGCAAAACGTAGATACACATACACATAGCATGCCAATCGGCGATGATCACTCTCGACAATTTACCCTATAGTCTTTGGTACATATTTTAATAAGACGTACGTTTTGTGCTTCTTAAAATGTATTACACCACAGAAATGAGAAGTACCCAGGGAAAAGGAAATGGATGACAGATAAGGATGGGATAGTCTGTTAGAGTCGTCAATAATTAACATGAATCGTGAAATGACGTCAGGACACAGACAACAAATGGTGAGAATCCTAACGTGACGTCGAGTTGCACTAGAACAAAGGGATATTAAAATACGTGGATAATTATTAGAAAGGATTAGAGCCAAGGAAATTGGTGCTTTCATTGGATGACGTAGCTAATCAAGGAATGAGTTAACACTTGGCTGTAACCAATGCATATCAAAATTGGCTGCTAAGACAATTCTATTCACTGAGAATGCGTCTGAGACGTCAGGTCTGCAATAACAATATTGTAAGTAGTTGTACTAGCATTCCTACTACACAGTACAAGTAGAAAGATGATCGGGGTTAAAGGTCAAACAGTTTTAAGTCTCACCTGGGAACCAATTTATGTGCATCACTAAACCGGTACATCTATTCAAGACCGTAGTGAAATATCCACCCCGTCTCAACACTCTTACGTCGCCGCCGCCCATGTCGCCTTTTCTCTTACCACCCATATCATCCATATATACCCCGGGCCTTACCTGCATGCTTCATCTTTGGCCACCCATGTCTGTTCATTTAATTCGTAACATGTACGTTGGAAAGAGAACCTAAGGAATTAGTAATAAACAAAAATGACATTATATGTTGCACCACGGATCATTTTATAGATGCTATGTGTGTTGTTCACCGCTGTCGGTTTTATGACCGCCTACACGCAAAACAGAGCGAAGATGGAGGCATACGAGATAGTGCCATAAAATACACTGTAGTTTACGAGAGTACACTACTCAGATTAGCCTTGAAATTTACGCTTGTACAAACAATAGAAAGGAAAATACAAATATTTCTACTCGGTTGATTAGTGTCATCAAATAACAGGAAATATTAAGACAAGTGATACTTGGAATACCTCTATTGTCTGTAAATCAAATAGTTACCTCGTGTAATTAGCCAATGTCAATCAACCAACTAAAATCCCCTCATGTAATTAGTCAATGGCACTCAACCAACTAACATCACCACAAGTCTTTAAATAAAACAACAACCCAAATTCTAAACAATCTCCGTATGTCATCGTATCAAAACATTAAGATTTGTTAATGGAATCTAAAATGATCTCGATGCTGAAATTGATTTGATTAGGGAGGGCTAGCCATGTAAAGTATTTGTGACATGGGCCATCACGTCGTGGAGGGTGTGAAAGACAATTGAAGAAGCTATCAATTTCTGAAGACTGCTATCGATTACTCATTGACGGTTACGCTCTGCTACAGAACAATATCAAGTTATGTTAAATGAAAGATTAGGGGCGGACCCATGTCGTTTACTACTGTTCACTCAGATGTTACTATCCCCAGAGCATTCCTGTTTTGTTTCGTTTATTTTTGAACCTATCACTATACTCCGGTTTGTCACCTCACATCAATGGTATGCAATCGACTCAGATGTATGACCGTTCGTAAAGGCCAGGTCTGTATTTTCACAGGAATTAGTTGTATGGAATGAATACATACGGATCTATGTAAACGTTCATCGACGATCGTCGCCTCGTCCCACTACAGCCCCCGTAGGGTCACCAAGCTCAACGTGTCTGCTGTCTTTATCACCAGATAGCAACTTGCTTTGACCGTGAAAGAACGTCAAGTGATTTATGAGAGATGGATCGCCAATTAGAAGTAGTATAGCGTGTATGTATTACATCATATAATAAGTCTCGACCACTTACACACACCCACAATTTAGCTTCTATTATATATGTCAGCTCTCTTCCATGATTGACAGAACTTCCACGGATATACGCTGCCTGATTTCTTTGTGCCCTATCTTATGAAATTTCTTATTGGAGACTAGAAGGGGATTCAATGTGCGTGGTGGAGATATCCACATCGTTCGACAAGAGAAAAGGATTTTTCTTCGAGCAGTTTGTCCAGTTCAAAGTATAGGATCATGCATTTCTGTTTGTCTACAATATTTTGTTTACTTCCAATGTTAAGTTTGGGCACAGGAAAGGCTCAAGCGACAACAGTTGGCAAGTGGTGGTAAGTTGGTTTCGCTATTTATCCCGTCCCTAAGGAAAATTTCAACTATTGAACATTTTTCACAGCAACAATTCTCAAATAAGTAACTTGGCGCTTTTTGTCACCGAACCAGTTGGTACTTCACTATTGTAGTATTATACGTATATCAGACAACTTCAGCGGCACCTTCTTTAGTTTTTCCCCCAAAAGATATACTTCTAACTGTATATTTCAATTCCCATGTGATTCATTGCACCGATGTAAATAAATTGTAACATATGGCCATCGTGAGTAGACTACATATTTTAATTTAGACTATGGATGGATATGTTGTCTACGGCCATGAATAGCTGTGTTTCCATATATTGGTGGAAGGGGTTTGGTTTTTGAATTTTTGACATGTCAGTTGCTTTTTATACGAGTGAGCACACTGGATTAGTTTCAATACCCTTTCTCTCCAGCTGTTAACCCGATACCAAAATATTTGTCCCGGTATTTGTAGAACTTACCCTTACAACAGAGAAAACTTGACTAAGCCTACAAATCTGTCATGTGTCAGTCCCACTGTTAAAAGGGCTTCCATTACTTAGTATGGTATACATGAGTATCAGTTGTTTAACTTTTAAGACTTCAGCTTCATATGATGTATCGTTCCCGTCTCTTATTTAGTATGGTTCGCTGATAACTATCCAAGCCTACGGGCTGGAGTGTGTCACGACTACCACAATCACTTGGTCTGTACGTAATACATGAGGTTTTCAGTGCTTGTTCATCGTTCCTTAGTATAGTTGACATGCACAAGGCTAAGTCTTTTTATTTTATACTGTCGCCCTGATGATTTCTCTGCATTGTTCGTTACACAGGGGAGTTGCAACTCCACTCAGAAACACAAACTTGGTTGGGAACCGTGCTGGCTTGCCTATACCTGTCGATTCACCATTAAACAAGAAACAGCGTCGCTTGGTTCGCAAAAACCCTGGTTCTTTACTAGCAATAACCAACGCCGTTACGATGGCAGTAGATGAGTGCAAATGGCAATTCAAAGAACGAAGATGGAATTGCCCAACTTACAAAAATACAAATGGAGGCAGAAATCTTTTTGGTAAAATACTTGATAAAGGTAAGTTTGAAAGCATAGAGTTAGAAAGTTAGAAGTATAGAGACCAGTGTTAAAGAAGCTAAACACGAAGAATAATGTTTAGAATGCCAAATAACACCATCATAATGAACAATGTATACTGTAATTAATTCACGGTAATCATTTCGGAGGTACTGTGTGCCGATCAACAGGTGGGCTCCATAAATACAGTTGTACGCTATCTGCATTTCACGCCAAACAGAAAATACAGACAAACTTGCTTTCAAATAGCAGACTTTTGTAATAATGTTAAATGATAACACAATTTGTTGACGCATCGGTTTGTTTCCTTCTGGCTAATTTTCTAAACCTAATATGACATTAAAAACGTAATTTTATAACGTAACGTTATTGTCACACCCGTGATACTCCAGTTCAAGTTATTCACCAATGCATTGTATATTATGCACTTTCGGAGCTAAGCAAGGCCAGTTAATTTGGACGCTACATACAAACTCAATGTGCTTGTAATGTTAACTATTCAAGGCGAAACACTGAGGAATTGTTTAGAAATTCACCGTAACATTAGAATGTAAAGTTTGGTGCTATGTTCCCAACGATTGGTAGTGTCAATTATAACAAAGTGATGGCGGTAGCCGCGGTACGGGACATTGAAACTGTTACAAACTCTGAGGAGTTAACTTTGAATATTGTAAAACCAGCATATTGTCTGTGGTTACAGTGACTACAGTTTCAAGTTACATCTTCACTGTGGGCAAACTTCGTACTCAGTTAACATCGCAATACATGTATTGTTAGCCAATATTCGTCGCTTGGACAGACTACACTTAAGGCAATCACTTATTTGCATTGTCATCTTTGTATCCCTAACCATTTCAATTGACCGCCTTGAGGTTACCAATCTTAAAAAGAAACTTTGTGTCGCCTTGACAAAAGCCGCAAAAGAAAGTTTTGTAGACGGCAAGAGTATTGCAACTGACATTCACGAGACTGGATTAGAATAAGTTGACAACTTCACACATGTATACTGTATGTTTGTCTACACTTCCCCCCCCCCCAACTTTGTTGCCGCAAAGCACTGAAAATTGAGTGATCAAAACATGACGAAATGTTAGTACTGTTGTCTAACTATAAGGTATTTGTATTAAGCCTACAACTATTGAAATGATCGGCAGTATGCCAGGATGCACAACGTTAAAGCTAAAAGTTGTCTACGATAACATTGTATAGTTATTTCAAAACACAGGCCAATTGAGAAATCAAGTGTATGTGTCTCAATGTAATCACATATTGTCAAATAAAACACCACACCACACCACACCACACCACACCACACCACAGCTGGCACCACTACAACGTCTGTTCTATATACTGTAGTATTCGTGCCTTCTCTTTTGTCTGTCACTTGAGTAAATAAAAAGTGTATGTTTTAAAAGATAATATACCGTATTCGCGCCCAATGTTCTTACTGTTCTCTAAATAAAACACATAAAGATTTAGCATTGTCTATCTTCAAGTCATGACAAATTAAAATTCTTCGTAGCTGTCTTGTGCGTGGCTGTAATTTAGCTTGTGTGGCGAGACATACGTTCGATCGTATTTGAGAAATTGCTAAATTGTTAACTTAACTAAATTAGATTAGCAAGACTTGTACAAGTCTAGTCAAGCGTTACTCATTTCACTAGATGAAGCCCGGCACAATTTTTCAGCTTTCATTGACATAGTAACACTGGATGCCAATGTCATGATCAATGGAGACAGACCTGCACAACGAAAAGTAAGTCAAACTAACATGGAAATGTGTTAATAAATATTATGTATCATATGAATGAAAAGGTACAAAAACAATCTTCAAACACTAAAGATATTACCCCTCACGCCTACCCCCCCCCCTTAGTTTTTACGGTTAAAGTATTTATTGTAGTCATACGACATGTTTGTTCTTTACGGGTTGTGGTTCTCACAGCTGTGGTTCGCTGGGTATTACTCATAGAATTGTTGAAGGGAAACATGTAAAACCATAGCATAATTTGTTTAAATATAAAATCTTATTAAACTGATAAGGTGTTTGTCTATTACATACTATGACTATAAATTATAACTGCCAATCTACACTGTAGACTTGTTAATACGTAAGTGTCGATGTTCAGACAAACTTAATCCTGCCTAATTGATTTAGTGTTAAAACCAAGTATATACCATTTTAAATAGTTTTTTGTAATTACCCGATGTTTAGTCAATTATCTTTAAAACACCTATTTCGAAAAAAAAAACATTTTCATATTCAATAGATTTGTCGTGAATTACATTTATTATTGATTCTTATTTTGTGTTCTACGTTCTTTCCGTTACAAGTTGGAATGCGCGTGCATTCTTATGTGATGTAAATTTTCCGTTACTAGTTGGAACACACATTTATATAAAGTACAGAGTTCACAGAGTTCCCAGTGCAACCTACTACTTTCTTGTATCGTCATTACTATTAATGCTGTTTTCGAACCCCTTTCAATTGTGAGTCATCCACAAGATTGAACATCATTAATTATATGTTTCTGTTTTTGAAAGTTTTGTTGATAACAATATTTTGGATAAGCTATCTACAATATTTTTCGTTAGATCAAAAATAAGCGTGTCTACCGAAGTCGTCACACATCTACCGTAAACCATAAGTCGTCACACATCTACCGTAAACCATAAGTTGTGTACAATGCAGAATTTTGTAGTTAGAAAGATGGATTACGTACGAAATATCAAGCTATCAAGATCCACTTTGTCACAATAGAACACAATGTGATAATAGTCGTCAAATTATTACAAAAAACATTGAAATTTACAGGAAATTTGATGTAAATGGTCATGACGGATAAGTTTGGCCTGAGAAGCATCTTTCTTTTAATGTTTCTAACGGATCGCTAAAATTCATTAAAACGTTACCTATTTCCCGTTAGCTGTTAGGTCAGGTGGGGTTACCTTACCTACCATATTGATCTGTCCCACTGGGATCTCAGCAAAAGTGAGACCATTTAGAAGTCATTTGAGACAACAAATAGAGAATAATAGCACTTGAAATGGGTTTTATTGTCCAGCCTGACTATAGGAAATTCATTGGTTTTTGTGCCAGCCTTGGATGAATCTACATCACAGTTTTACGTTGACATCAAATGATACGGTCTGCTTCTTATCATAAGTCATCTACTTCACAACGTCAACGCTGTACCACCAATAACAATCACCACTACAATCTCCACATTGTCCGATAATGTTTTGTTTATCAAGTCCCTACACTCAATCGTTTCTTAAACGTTTTTTTTTACTCTGAGGTTCATCAAGTATCAAAACTTTCTTTCTTCGAATAGCTGACCTCATTAAACTTAAGTGGCGACGGAAAAAAAAACCTCAGATAATGTGTTATGTATAATTCATTGGCATACTGGTTACGGTAAACTGTATTCACTGCATATATATTATTTAAAGTAAACATAAAGTCCGTTATAAACTCACGTCAATCACCTTTTTTGCCGTTATGTCTGTCAAGTTTAGATATCATGTACGAATTTGCCCATTCGTCAATGACACTGGCGCAGGAAGTGATAATCTAACCTAGCTGTTTGTTTTATGTTCGCTGTAGTAGGGCATACTCAAGAGATACCGCGCCGTAAAATAAACTATCGGCTTCTTTAGTGCGGTTAGTCGAGCAGCCACTGCGGCAAAGCGGGAGCTTTTACAGAATCCACAAGAGAGCGACAAATAAAATTGCCTTGCTCTGTGCATGCCTGATGGCCACACTTATATTTTACTACATTCATATAGGCCAGACACGAAAGCTGTAAAATGGATGAATTCTGCTTATTTATTGGATTAATGTTCCTTTAATGCCACAGCGCACAAATTTCTCAATATCAATCGATCTGAATAAAAAGAAAAAAAAATACTAATATCAAGAATACAGATCTAGGTCCCAGGTGATAGGAATTGATTCAATGGTGACACTTTGTAAAATATGTTACACATAAAAATATAATATTTGGTTACTATATTGTGTAAAAAAAATTGTGATTCTCGTAGGAGTAAAATTGGTTATATCGTAAAAAGAGGGTGAAGTTGTTGTCAATGATGGCGTTTGAAACCTTTGGTTTTAGTGACTAGAATTATGTCTACATTTGTAAAAGAATGAAGGGAGGAAGTGTCACTACTTTATATTTTAAAGACAAATTCTTTAACGATGATTCAGAAACCAACACCGCCCACAGAGGGCAATACATTTGTCGGTCGCTGGCAAGTAAGACTAGTCAACTTGTACTTCTACAGATGGTGACAAATGGAGAGGAGACAACGGTAGTGCCAATAGTAGTGACAATAGTAGTGACAATGATACTAACAATAGTAGTCCGTAGGTGTGACTGAGATTACAGTCACAGAGCTATAACATACAAGTGCTTGTAGTGGGTTGCTATCTACCACCTGTTGATCGATGTCAATATAATGGTTGGGCGTTAATTTGTGTGTTATGTACTTACCGACGATTAATTACATGTACTATCAATGCTCAGATGCAAACTTTATCTGTGATGTTATACCAAGCGTTCTTCTCATACAACTTAGCAAGTTTTCCGTGTAATAATTAGTGTCAATGTAGAGTGGAGTATTTGTGTAGGAATAGCAAAATTTCGTCTTCTGGTATAAATGTCTAAGTTGAGTCTTAACTAGTTTCTTGAATGTATATATTATGACTTGACAATCCAATGGAAACCATCGTCGGTGGTGCTAAAATGAAATTATTACTGAGTAGAACACAAATCACATTGCCACATACTATTATGTACAATCAGCTTTGGTGAAACATAACGTCGTTCAAACATGCCTCAATGCTCTTTTATAAAGAGTGACTGTCTAAAACATATATTTGTTTTCATGTTTTCCAGGATGCAGGGAATCGGCGTTCATCAATTCACTCACAAGTGGCGCTGTAGCACACTCCATAGCTAGGTCGTGTAGTGAAGGCAGTATTGAAACGTGTAATTGTGATTACGAAAAACAGGGAAACGGAGAGGAAGGCTGGGAATGGGGAGGATGCAGTGACAATGTCGAATTTGGACATAATTTTGCCAAAAAATTTGTCGATGCTGGTGAAAGAGGACGAGACCTCCGGTATTGGATGAATTTACATAACAATGAAGCAGGGCGGATTGTAAGACTCTTCTACTTATTTTCACTCTCTTTTGTTTAAAAGCTTCAGCTACCTTTTAACTTAGTAATGTGGGTTGTAGCAGTAATTTGACGCTATATCTTGAAATACCACCAGCGTGGAAGGGGCTAGATGTGATTGTATGGCGATAGCTTTTCTCTCGTAAACCTTTAACCGGCATGTTTGCATGAAATGCTAGATGATTAGTCAGTGAGTTGATTGGTTATTAAAGGGTGTGACATGGTAAAGTCTGTATCGCCATGACTGTACTCACTCGCTCACTCACTCACTCACTCACTCACTCACTCACTCATTTCTATTCATCTTACAAATCATCAGCCAGAATAGAAAATATTTGCGAAACGGAACAATTAAAATATAAAAGTATATCAAAATACAAATTTTAACTTGATTCCCTTGTGTGCAATTCACGTTACCAAATATGAAGCTTCACCAAACGCTTAAAACGTGTGTCATCTGGTACAATCCTAGGCTTTCAAATAAAGCCTATATATTGTTCACCCGTTGCCGTCACTTTAGAGGGAAATATCCAATGTTTGTGTACTTAACATAAACCAAAGGCAAAGTTTTTATATTTGAGGTATCTAAGAAAACTGTGAATTACAGCGAGTTA
Source organism: Glandiceps talaboti (assembly GCF_964340395.1). Taxonomy (NCBI): domain Eukaryota; kingdom Metazoa; phylum Hemichordata; class Enteropneusta; family Spengelidae; genus Glandiceps; species Glandiceps talaboti. Next base: position 18,469,177 of record NC_135568.1, read on the forward strand.
AACTAGACAACGTTGTCTTAACCGTCTAATCAAAGTTACACTCCGATGAAGGCCATGGTATGAAAGACGTTGGTCGCCAAACGGGTTAAACTTGGCGGAAATAAAGCTAGCCGATTGTTTGCCTTATTAAGTGCCCCTCCTTCCTATAAATCGATTATAATGTAATGAATTCAAGCACATTCATTTATCAAACCGACATTGTCTACTGTCTGCCTCTTACAAACCTTATGTCGTTGAATGGAGAGTAATGTATAACACTAAAATGGACATTCCTCTTTCAAACTCTCGCCTCTCAATGTTTTGTCTATTAAGAATGGCAACAATGACCCCTTAAATTTGATTAAGCGAGTTACGCATGCAACGGCTTTGTTGACATGGATTTCACACGACTTTGTCATTTTGCTTTGATTAGATTTACATGTGGAGGTATTATGTGGAGATGTAAGCACAGTTAGTATTGTTTATGAGGGATGGCAACTTTGTAGCAAGCGAATATACTGCATCATGTGGGTGTGTATCTATTGAGTTTTGACGATTCCAGTCTGTTAAATAATTCTCTGGACGCATCAAATTAGATTGTCAGTCACCTATCAAGACAAAACCAATCTTATAGTTTTCGTGATCGACAACTATATTTTCTCAAAGCGTTTAATGGATTGTAATTAGGGAAAAAACTTATTTTTGTAAATTTATAAATAATTTGATAGATAATCTAAATATTGTCTGGTATAGTCGAGTAACTGCATGGGTATAGGAATTGTACTAACTAAACAATAACACAGAGTGGGGGTTTATATTTGCCACAAAGTGAGGGGTTATATTTAACACAAAGCGATGGGCTATATTTGAGGAAATTAGAACATGAGACAAACTTACTAAATTTGTTTCAAACGGAATACAGATTAGCAAATGTAAGAGTATTCGAGGACACTGTTTAATTGCGGCGACTCTGAGATTGCAGCCATTTAACGTCAAAATAGTAACTATGACAACGGTCATTGTAAGTGAAATTCATCTAAATAGTAATTAACTGGGATAAAGTACCAATAGAAGACCACGTTAGCAATGATGACCGTGAATTCAGCACTATCGTTACGTGCAAGGTTATAACGATGTGAAACCACTGAACTCTCTGACTAACATGTTTTAACGATAAGGCCTTTTATGAAAAATAGACTTATGGTTAAGTTGTGACTGCATTGAAGGCATTTACATATCAAGTTTATTTGAATCAACCATTGAAACAATTCAGTAGTTGTAACGCTATGTATTTCAGTTAATCGCCAGTGGATGTCAGCAAAGAGAGTCTAAACACACCACGAGACTGAAACCGAGTTGAATTACTAGCAGCTAGTCAGTAAGCATCAACTCTGGAGTATATTCTTCTATATTTTCAAACAGTTGAATTCAGTGAAACTTAGTTGAACAATTTCGTAATTTGAAACAAAAATTATATTTTCAGTTGTTAGTAAATTCCTTTAAGGTTTCATCCACATATTTCTCTTTGTAAACAGTAGTCATCAGGCGTTTTGTAAGTTTACATTGACACAATGTGTTAGCACCATTGACCTCACTAGAACAGACATTTTAGCCAAAATAACAAGTTTTGGACACTTTCACTTGACGATAGTTACCTTCAATTGTTCTTGAATCGGTTCCGCCTACCTAGCTGAAAATAATCACCAAATATCTCTTCAACTGAGGTGTCATTCACTGGGGACAACTGAGATTTGATACATTTTACAGACACACAGGAAACTCTACCTACAACACATTATTCTATTGTATCTCACGAACAAAAGTATAATGAAAACAGCTTCTGTTTAGAAAATTGCCTTTTAAGAAAGCGTGAAAAGCTGTTTCCAAACCACATTTCATGAGTAAGAAGCATTAACAATCATTAAATAGAACCCGTTTTGTTAGAAATACCTAAGTTAACGAAGTTTTAAGAAAGTCATGATGTTGTGAAAATTGTGTCCTTAAAAGAGTACTGTTAGAGATGAATGGAAACCCTCTATGGCAGTCAACACTCCTAATAAGGTTGTGTACATCGCCAGCCATTTGATATTAATGCAATTAGACAAAATCAAAAGTGAGTAGATTGGGACTTTACAAGTGGCTTCCTAAGGTAAACCAAACACGTTAGGAATCTGACACGTAGAGATCACAACATACTCAATCAAACAAATCTGTCAACGACCAATTATGCTCTGTGTGTCTGGTTTATAAAAAAACACCCGTGGTGGTTCCTAGATTAACGCTATTTAAAATACCCCATTGCTATTGGTCTGTAAACTATTTTCGTAACAACCAAGTGTCCTTTTAGTTTGGAATGAAAATCTAATTTAGCAGAAAGGAATTAAAAGAAATTTGGGACATATGATGTTTACAGATGACGGTTGAAATAATCGTTGTCACATGTCCTGCCAATAAACTGTTTCCCTACACGAATGAACGAGTTTTGAACGACGTATGTTCTCTATCACACTACATTACTGGCTGTAGATCGACGTATATTAACAACCACGCTTGCAAAATATGAAAATAAAAGAATTACCCATGCCCCTTGCATATTATATCTGCTAAGGCTTATTTGATAGCAAACGTGCCAACAATGGTCAGAGATTGTGGGGTTGCGGGTCACCAGCTGCTAGGACTGACTGTTTCGGAAAGTGTTAAAATTTACTCACATCGAAATAAACCGTGACTTAACCTAACGGGATCTTTCAAGTTACCAAGTCCAACTCGAGAAACAACTTATTGAATATATAGCAGTACTTTGATAAGATTCGTCTAGTTTGGCATTTATGTCTGATTTAAACCAGCCTTTAGCATTGTTTTCATCATATCATTTTCGTTTTGTCTATAATTCTCATCTCAATGAAAACATTATGTATGGATACTTTGAAAACAGCTTGTCAGTCAATCGTTCATTCGGCCAAATGCGATTCTGCACCTCCCCTGACTGGTGTTGATTAGAATAGATAAAATAACGCGGAAAAAGGATCAATGCAGATTTAGACTAAGTAAAGTTGCAGATAGCAAAATACATACCAACTGTAATTTGTTCTCTCTCAATCAAGATATCGAAGAAAACGGCTGTTGGTATATTAATCTAATATTTGACTTGCATCCCTGCCATACCAACAAAAGTCTCAACTATATGAGTTCTGATTGATGATATATATATATTATTTTGGAGGAAGAATCAGAAATTAGAGACGATTTGATAACCACAAACGGATGATATAACAGCCTGTAAATACGGTTAAAGTCAAGTGAAATAGCGACAGACAGTAGGTATAAGCAATAAAGCCAAACAAATGTCTTTCCTACAAACCGACTGACCCTAGTTTATGCCATCGACCCAAACATCTTTTACGGCAAAAATAGTAAAATTATGAAAATTGACTTGTACTGTCCTATGTATTTTCTTGCCACCTTCTTTAAAACCATATTGACAGAGAAACTATGTCATTTCAGCCTATAACAGCACAGTCTACATATTGTGTTTGTCTACTTCTGAATCACATAATTGTCTTCATTTACTTCTTTTTCACCTCATCAACTCTTACGGAAGTATTTTGACCAATGAGTATCTTGTCTTTGGGTCGACGTAATTACAAAAATAAAATAAAAAATTAAATTAAAACCCGCCCTACCAACCTATTTTATGAAGTCATGTTCTCTGAAACAATCTTTTTTTCTACATATTTTGCCTAGCAAGCATGTTTTGTCTATAGTTTTAGTACTGGTTATTTGCTATCCCTTTGTTTGTCTATAGGTTTAGTGCTGATTATTGGCTATCCCTTTGTTTGTCTATAGTTTTAGTACTGGTTATTGGCTATCCCTTTGTTTGTCTATAGTTTTAGTACTGGTTATTTGCTATCCCTTTGTTTGTCTATAGTTTTAGTACTGGTTATTGGCTATCCCTTTGTTTATCTATAGTTTAGTACTGGTTATTGGCTATCCCTTTGTTTGTCTATAGTTTTAGTACTGGTTATTGGCTATCCCTTTGTTTATCTATAGTTTTAGTACTGGTTATTGGCTATCCCTTTGTTTGTCTATAGTTTTAGTACTAGTTATTGGCTATCCCTTTGTTTATCTATAATTTTAGTACTGGTTATTGGCTATCCCTTTGTTTGTCTATAGTTTTAGTACTGGTTATTTGCTATCCCTTTGTTTGTCTATAGTTTTAGTGTTGGTTATTTGCTGTCCCATTGTTTGTCTATAGTTTTAGTACTAGTTATTGGCTATCCCTTTGTTTATCTATAATTTTAGTATTGGCTATCCCTTTGTCTATCTATAGTTTTGGTGTTGGTTATTGGCTATCCGTTTGTTTGTCTATAGTTTTAGTGCTGGTTATTGGCTGTCCCATTTTTTTTCTATAGTTTTAGTGCTAGTTATTGGCTATCCCTTTGTTTGTCTATAGTTTTAGTGCTGGTTATTGGCTGTCCCATTTTTTTTCTATAGTTTTAGTGCTAGTTATTGGCTATCCCTTTGTTTGTCTATAGTTTTAGTACTGGTTATTGGCTATCCCTTTGTTTGTCTATAGTTTTAGTACTGGTTATTTGCTATCCCTTTGTTTGTCTATAGTTTTAGTACTGGTTATTGGCTATCCCTTTGTTTATCTATAGTTTAGTACTGGTTATTGGCTATCCCTTTGTTTGTCTATAGTTTTAGTACTGGTTATTGGCTATCCCTTTGTTTATCTATAGTTTTAGTACTGGTTATTGGCTATCCCTTTGTTTGTCTATAGTTTTAGTACTAGTTATTGGCTATCCCTTTGTTTATCTATAATTTTAGTACTGGTTATTGGCTATCCCTTTGTTTGTCTATAGTTTTAGTACTGGTTATTTGCTATCCCTTTGTTTGTCTATAGTTTTAGTGTTGGTTATTTGCTGTCCCATTGTTTGTCTATAGTTTTAGTACTAGTTATTGGCTATCCCTTTGTTTATCTATAATTTTAGTATTGGCTATCCCTTTGTCTATCTATAGTTTTGGTGTTGGTTATTGGCTATCCGTTTGTTTGTCTATAGTTTTAGTGCTGGTTATTGGCTGTCCCATTTTTTTTCTATAGTTTTAGTGCTAGTTATTGGCTATCCCTTTGTTTGTCTATAGTTTTAGTGCTGGTTATTGGCTGTCCCATTTTTTTTCTATAGTTTTAGTGCTAGTTATTGGCTATCCCTTTGTTTGTCTATAGTTTTAGTGCTAGTTATTGGCTATCCCTTTGTTTGTCTATAGTTTTTGTGTTGTTTATTGGCTATCCCTTTGTTTGTCTATAGTTTTAGTGTTGGTTATTTGCTGTCCCATTGTTTGTCTATAGTTTTAGTGCTGGTTATTGGCTGTCCCTTTGTTTGTCTATAGTGTCACTGCTGATTCTTGGCTGTCCCTTTATTTGACTTTAGTTTAGTACTAGTTATTGGCTATCCCTTTGTTTATCTATAATTTTAGTATTGGCTATCCCTTTGTTTATCTATAGTTTTGGTGTTGGTTATTGGCTATCCGTTTGTTTGTCTATAGTTTTAGAGCTGGTTATTGGCTATCCCTTTGTTTGTCTATAGTTTTAGTACTTGTTATTTGCTATCCCTTTGTTTGTCTATAGGTTTAGTGCTGGTTATTGGCTATCCCTTTGTTTGTCTATAGGTTTAGTACTGGTTATTGGCTATCCCTTTATTTGTCTATAGTTTAGTACTAGTTATTGGCTATCCCTTTGTTTATCTATAGTTTTAGTACTGGTTATTGGCTATCCCTTTATTTGTCTATAGGTTTAGTACTGGTTATTGGTATCCCATTGTTTGTCTATAGTTTTAGAGCTGGATATTGGTATCCCTTTGTTTGTCTATAGTTTTAGTGCGGATTATTGGCTGTCCCTTTGTTTGTCTATAGTGTCACTGCTGATTCTTGGCTGTCCCATTGTTTGTCTATAGTTTTAGTACTAGTTATTGGCTATCCCTTTGTTTATCTATAATTTTAGTATTGGCTATCCCTTTGTCTATCTATAGTTTTGGTGTTGGTTATTGGCTATCCGTTTGTTTGTCTATAGTTTTAGTGCTGGTTATTGGCTGTCCCATTTTTTTCTATAGTTTTAGTGCTAGTTATTGGCTATCCCTTTGTTTGTCTATAGTTTTTGTGTTGTTTATTGGCTATCCCTTTGTTTGTCTATAGTTTTAGTGTTGGTTATTTGCTGTCCCATTGTTTGTCTATAGTTTTAGTGCTGGTTATTGGCTGTCCCTTTGTTTGTCTATAGTTTTTGTGTTGTTTATTGGCCATCCCTTTGTTTGTCTATAGTTTTAGTGTTGGTTATTTGCTGTCCCATTGTTTGTCTATAGTGTTAGTACTGGTTATTGGCTATACCTTTGTTTGTCTATAGTGTCACTGCTGATTCTTGGCTGTCCCTTTATTTGACTTTAGTTTAGTACTAGTTATTGGCTATCCCTTTGTTTATCTATAATTTTAGTATTGGCTATCCCTTTGTTTATCTATAGTTTTGGTGTTGGTTATTGGATATCCGTTTGTTTGTCTATAGTTTTAGTGCTGGTTATTGGCTATCCCTGTGTTTATCTATAATTTTAGTATTGGCTATCCCTTTGTTTATCTATAGTTTTGGTGTTGGTTATTGGCTATCCGTTTGTTTGTCTATAGTTTTAGTGCTGGTTATTGGCTATCCCTTTGTTTATCTATAATTTTAGTGCTGGTTATTGGCTATCCCTTTGTTTGTCTGTAGTTTTAGTACTTGTTATTTGCCATCCCTTTGTTTGTCTATATGTTTAGTGCTGGTTATTGGCTATCCCTTTGTTTGTCTATAGGTTTAGTACTGGTTATTGGCTATCCCTTTATTTGTCTATAGTTTAGTACTAGTTATTGGCTATCCCTTTGTTTATCTATAGTTTTAGTACTGGTTATTGGCTATCCCATTGTTTGTCTATAGTTTTAGTACTGGTTATTGGTATCCCATTGTTTGTCTATAGTTTTAGAGCTGGATATTGGTATCCCTTTGTTTGTCTATAGTTTTAGTACTGGTTATTGGCTATACCTTTGTTTGTCTATAGTTTTAGTGCTGGTTATTGGCTGTCCCTTTGTTTGTCTATAGTGTCACTGCTGATTCTTGGCTGTCCCTTTATTTGACTTTAGTTTAGTACTAGTTATTGGCTATCCCTTTGTTTATCTATAATTTTAGTATTGGCTATCCCTTTGTCTATCTATAGTTTTGGTGTTGGTTATTGGCTATCCGTTTGTTTGTCTATAGTTTTAGTGCTGGTTATTGGCTGTCCCATTGTTTGTCTATAATTTTAGTGCTGGTTATTGGCTGTCCCTTTGTTTGTCTATAGTTTTAGTGCTGGTTATTGGCTGTCCCATTGTTTGTCTATAATTTTAGTGCTGGTTATTGGCTGTCCCTTTGTTTGTCTATAATTTTAGTGCTGGTTATTGGCTGTCCCTTTGTTTGTCTATAGTTTTAGTACTAGTTATTGGCTATCCCTTTGTTTATCTATAATTTTAGTATTGGCTATCCCTTTGTTTATTTATAGTTTTAGTGCTAGTTATTGGCTATCCCTTTGTTTGTCTATAGGTTTAGTGCTGGTTATTGGCTATCCCTTTATTTGTCTATAGTTTAGTACTAGTTATTGGCTATCCCTTTGTTTATCTATAGTTTTAGTACTGGTTATTGGCTATCCCATTGTTTGTCTATAGTTTTAGTACTGGTTATTGGTATCCCTTTGTTTATCTATAGTTTTAGTACTGGTTATTGGCTATCCCTTTGTTTATCTATAGTTTTAGTACTGGTTATTGGCTATCCCATTGTTTGTCTATAGTTTTAGTACTGGTTATTGGTATCCCTTTGTTTGTCTATAGTTTAGTGTTGGATATTGGTATCCCTTTGTTTGTCTATAGTTTTAGTACTGGTTATTTGCTGTCCCTTTGTTTGTCTATAGTTTTAGTACTGGTTATTTGCTGTCCCTTTGTTTGTCTATAGTTTTAGTACTGGTTATTGGCTATCCCATTGTTTGTCTATAGTTTTAGTGTTGGTTATTGACTAATACATTGTTTGTCTATAGTTTTAGAGCGGGATATTGGTATCCCTTTGTTTGTCTATAGTTTTAGTACTGGTTATTGGCTATACCTTTGTTTGTCTATAGTTTTAGTGCGGATTATTGGCTGTCCCATTGTTTGTCTATAGTGTTAGTGCTCAATATTATATTTCACACATTTGCACAATACATTATTTCACACCTTTGCACAATACATTATGTCACACATTTGCACATACATTATTTCACACCTTTGCACAATACATTATTTCACACCTTTGCACAATACATTATTTCACACCTTTGCACAATACATTATGTCACACATTTGCACAATACATTATGTCACACATTTGCACAATACATTATTTCACACCTTTGCACAATACATTATTTCACACCTTTGCACAATACATTATGTCACACCTTTGCACAATACATTATGTCACACATTTGCACAATACATTATGTCACACATTTGCACAATACATTATTTCACACATTTGCACAATACATTATTTCACACCTTTGCACAATACATTATTTCACACATTTGCACAATACATTAATTCACACCTTTGCACAATACATTATGTCACACATTTGCACAATACATTATTTCACACATTTGCACAATACATTATTTCACACCTTTGCACAATACATTATGTCACACATTTGCACAATGCATTATTTCACACATTTGCACAATATTTTATTTCACAGCCTACAGAATATGTCCTTGCAATCGCCATCATTCACAAATATTAATATTCTCTCTTTTCAAGTGTGTGTTGATTGATGTATGTTTTGGTTTTTCACTTTTGTTACAAAAGTGCATTGATACTTTTATAAGTATGATTTCTGAGTGTCGGAATATGGTCTATGTTATCTTGTTTCTGATTGATGAATGGTTTCCTTGGTTTCCATTTATCTTTAATTTTGTCATTGATCTCATGTACATTCTGTTTAGTACTCTTTATATCACCAAAGCTTACATTAATGTTTTCAAGTTAGACACATACTCATTTGTTGTTCTGGGTTTGACCACACACACAGAACTGTAATAAAGATTGTGAAATATAGCAAAATTGCCTATAGCTGTCTTTGGTAATATTTACAAAGACTATGTATTTTGTCGATGCTAACGGTCACATTCTGTATTACAGTAAAATAATGTGTCAAAAGTGTGTGTCGAATTCCATATGACATAAAATTTGTGTCGAACTCCAAAATGTTAAGCTTCAATCATAGACCGTACACGTGTAGGGTCTATGCTTCAATGAAGCGAGTATATATATTATGTTTTCTCCCCTTTTTTGCTATCTTGTCTAACACAATATGTTATCCATGCAAGTATGGTGTTTTACTTTGCAGTTATGACAGACCTTCTGTGGCACTTGCAACTGATCTATGTTAAGGCCTACACCTATCTATCTTACTCCTCTTATCACTAATATTGACATACTAAATGAGATGATTGTTTACAGTAGTATCAATTAACCAAACTAACCATATAGCTTAGGACCTCTGTACACTAGGTTTTAACCAAACTAACCACATGGCTTAGGACCTCTGTACACTAGGTTTTCACCAAACTAACCACATGGCTTAGGACCTCTGTACACTAGGCTTTAACCAAACTAACCATATGGCTTAGGACCTCTGTACACTAGGTTTTCACCAAACTAACCACATGGCTTAGGACCTCTGTACACTAGGCTTTAACCAAACTAACCATATGGCTTAGGACCTCTGTACACTAGGCTTTTATGCCCAAAAATATCTAATATACGTAACAGTAAAATGTGCTTAACATTTTTTCATTCTATTATCTTTTTATTATTTTCAAGACATTACCTTGTAGTGAGTTTGCTATTCTCCTTTTAGTATTTATGTTTTCACTCTTGTGACTTTAGTGAGGAAGTAACAGCTGTACTTGGGTTTATATGTTTGAAGGATTAGTATACTAGTTTGGACTTTAAAGAGCACAGTAACATATTGTATTCAAATGTTCGAAAAAAGAAAGAACTTAAATATGAGATTTATATGAGATATTCATGTAATGTAACACAACAGGACAAACATCTTTCAAACAAATATTTAGTAATTACTACCAACTCTATCATAATTGTGTTGACAGTATGTTCCGATCGACGAATGTCAACAAGATGTCGATACACACTAATTTTAAAAGCATATCCCAAAATATCTCATTTGAGTCTAGATTTAGAGTCAACTAATCTACTCTCAAATAAGATATTTTATATGTTAGGTTTAACATATAAAATATCTTATCTGAGAGTAGATTAGTTGACTCTAAATCTAACATATAAAATATCATTTGAGAGTAGATTATTTGAATCTAAATCTTACATATAAAATTCTAATCTAGGTTGTACCATGACATATTAGCAATTAATATTGATAAACGTGAAATATGAGTGGAAAATTTTGGTATATCTGGTCATTGGTGGGGATAGATATCGAGAGGCGATGTCAGGTACTAGGTGTTAGGATCTTGTGTTCTATAGAGGCTATCCATGACTGTTTATATAGAAATCCGATAGCTATATTAAACATTGTATGTAAATTAGGTGCAAGAAATTTCATTTTTAGTAAAAGTCTCCAACTTCAGAAACTGCGAGGTAGATTTATTTGATGTTTGTTAGGGCTGATCCTAGGGATAACTGTCAAAGCTAGATGATCTGATCATCATCATGCGAATTAAGTTTTAAAAATATGAAATGTTTGGTCAAACACCTTTAACTCAGAAAATGGCCGAAAAATTAGCTTTGTTAGTACTGATGGCCCTTGGGTTGTTTAGGTGATAACGTAGTCAAGGCAAGATCTTTAGGATGTATATATTATCATGTGACATTTTAGAGTCAATTATTCAGTGACTCATAAGTTACTTATGTGCAGTTGTGCTACAGTGTCATTGGCACTGCTGTTTAGTTTTAGTTTAGTTTAGTTTTTTATATTTCTAAAGGAAAACCTTCCTTCTTGGCTTTTATCCCCTTCATTATTTCTTTGCCCTCCTTCCAGACCGTTAGCAGCAACATGAGAAAGGAATGTAAGTGCCACGGTATGTCTGGTAGCTGCCAAATAAACACCTGCTGGATGAGATTGCCAATTTACAGAGCAGTTGGTGATATGTTGAAAGAGCGTTTTGATGGAGCTTCACGTGTTGTTGTCTCCAATGATGGACGGAGAAAAAAGAAGATAAAGAAGTTTGGTGTTGCTAATCCAGAGCACAAACCGCCGACTGTTAAGGACCTAGTTTACTTTGAAGAATCGCCAAATTTTTGTGAACCTAATAAAAGATTAGGTTCCCCAGGAACTAAAGGTAGACGATGCAATAATACATCACTTGGCATAAACGGATGCGACCTTTTGTGCTGTGGACGAGGTTACACAAGCCTTGACGAAGAAGTGACGGAGCGATGCAGTTGTACATTTCATTGGTGTTGTAAAGTCAAATGCGAGACATGTGTAACAACACGGACAGTTCATACTTGTCTTTAACATAATGCAAACAAATAATAATAATAATATGGGTCGTGCTGATTCGAAGGATCTCATAAGCAAATTCTTCTGTTCTGATTTGTTTCGCGTCCTCAAGAAACGATGTCATGTGCATGTCGCCAGGGTAGCTGCTTCGAGTTATCAATACGTGGGCGTTGTAGAAGGTAAATATGTGAAACCTTCGACTTTCCATTAAATAGCAACACCATGAGAGAGTAGAATACATAGGTAAGTTTAGCGTAAATACAATGAATTGTACAAAACGCCAGTCCAAGCCGTCAACTGCCGTACTATACGAAAAGTCATTTTTGACCATGTCTTTCCACCGGGGTAAATCGTTAGCAGAGGATGTGTAAATGTGGTGAGTATTAGACGAAGTGACACCTTTGACTTAATTTACCCCTGGTGATCTCTCCCCTGGGGGTTGTAGAGAGTCCAAAGTGTCACTTCGTCTCGTACTACCCCTTGACAGAGATGGTAGTCAGGTGGGTCACAGGTAGGGAAAGGTTGGGTAAAGGTGGGTAATTTTGACTTTTCGTATAGTGGCGCGCACGCGTGCGTGCGCGCACCGTTGTTCTTCTACAGTTGCGAATTGAGTGTGATTTTCGATCTTTAAACGTCTGCCGTCATTGATAGATCGAAGGGTAGATTGTGTTTATTGACAGTTTTGTTAACGAAATTTAGCATTTTGGGAAACATTGACGGTGTCATGTCTTGGTAAGTCAAAATTAAGTAGTATACTGTCAGAGAGGAACTCACGGCTGCCAGCATGCTTTCGGACAGAAAAACAAACAAATGCTGAAAATCAAGAAAATCGACCTTGTATTGAGGCAGAAATGCTGGATATAAGTGTGTATAAACAACAAGTATAAACGGGTGAGGCGATAACTGACATAAAGTTAATGAAGTAAAGATTGTGTCTAACTTACTCAACATATTATTTTTAGTGCTTGATTGGGTTTTGGGACGTTTGTCCTCGTTTATTTCTCGTATTACAAACCAATCCTAGACACTAAAATCTGATTCAGAAACACAGAACTCTTACCAAGCACCTGGCACACGGTTCCCTGTAAACACAGAACTCTTACCAAGCACCTGACACACGGTTCCCTGTAAATACACCTTTTATTGTATGGTAATATGTACTGATGCATTAGCACACATCTTATGAGATGCTAAGGGATGCCAGTTTATTGGTACACATCTTATAAGATTGCAATAGGTACCAGTGTATTGGTACATGTCTTCTGAGATGGTAATTAAGAGATGACAGCTTAATTAAATACTTCTACATTGTACAGGGTGGTTGCCAAGGGAACAACATGAAACAAGAAAGATATATAAAGATCTCGCTGTGTTGCTTCTTCTATGGATGGTTTAATGTTTCTCATTAGGCTTTCAATGGAGTATTGAGACCTTGACTACAATTTTAAATTAACATAAACAGTCATATTTTGTCATAAAATGTGATCCTCCTATTTGGGAGAACAGCAGAAATACTTTTGAATATTTATTAGTAAAATCATAGTGACATGGAAACATGCATCCTTCTTTGCCAAATGATTTAGTAATCACTTTTGATTTTTTAAACGATAACATATAGTGTATTCTTACATTGTATATACATTGATTTTTATTATATATAAAGAACCAAGTTGGAAGTGGACTGATCTACAACTTGGAATTTGTTCTGAATCACAACTCCCAGATGACCAGACAATATGAATAACAATGTCATCTCGATTCTTACCAAACCTTACATGAATTTTGTAGCTTTTAAACTTTTAAACTCTTCACAATCATCTATTAATAGAATATTTTACAAATATTATTTGAGTCTGTCGACAATACAGTTTTAGATGTGTTGATTACAGAAAACCGTAGTTTTGTTGTTATGAAATGGCAGTAAGGTGCTCACCCCTGTTTAAGTACATTTGATATTATGTGGTTCATCATATTTCTATAAAATATTCAAAGAAATTTCCAACAAACGTTGATATTGTATTATATTATACCAGGTTATTGATGGTGCAAATCAAGAGATCTGATTGGTCAAGATTAACTTTACACTGTAGTAAATAACTGTTGAGTGAATGTTGAAAAGTGGGTTTATTGATGCGGCCAGTCACATCGTCTTGTATTGATTCAATTTCAGTAAAAATTCAGATTCCGATGCCAATATTTATCTCCACGCCAAAATGAAGTATGTTTCCCCATTCTTTTAAAGTTTCAATGCAGATGTTATTATACTGGTATGAGCAATAAACCAATACCCAGAAATGGTATATCCTTTGATTTTGACAAGTATATATGCCATATACACACTTGCTGACATACATATGTATATGTCATCAACTGCTCAAAATCTCAGTCGCAGAGGGTCAAAATTATATAGAGTTAAATGTCGGTCATTTTGATAGTACATTTAGGAATTTCACATACTCAATAAGTAAATGTCATTGTTGAGCTGTCTTATTTTCCAACATTTTGTAGTTGCAGTCATTCGACAGGCATGCTATTCAACATGTAATTGTTAAAGGCACATACATGTAATTGCTAAAGGCAAATACATGTAATTGCTAAAGGCACATACATGTAATTGCTAAAGGCACATACATGTTCTAACTGTACTCATTTGTGCGATATCTGATATTAGGTTTTGTCAATTTTATAAAGAAAATTTGCAAATTGGATTTAATCTCCCATCACTTGGAAAAGTTTACCAACATTGTAAAAGTCTTTTCTTAATCTGTAAAAGTGTCATTTTTCATAATCACTGAGCATAAAGTTTCAGTAGCTCTATACATAGTCATGACATAACGTCTGTCTGTGTGTGTGTGTGTGTGTGTGTGTGTGTGTGTGTGTGTGTGTGTGTGTATGTGTGACTAGGAGTTAAAGCCAGATTGTATTGGTACATGGTAGAGATCTTGTATCTAAATAAGGTCTTTAACTGGGTAAAGTTATTAGATCATTGATAAAAGTTAAAAGAGTTAAACTCCAAATTGGTGACCAGATTGATGTGTAAATTGTGGGGATATCTGTAGGGATAACTAGAAGGTTTTATTAATGCCAAATAATGTCATATTTGGTATATTCAAATTATAGGTCAACTAAGCTGATTTTTGTCAAGAGACGTAAGTCAATTGGTGGATTGAAACTAGTCATAAATTGTTTGAGATAAAGTTATCTAATCTAAGTGATATGCAAATTGGCTAAAAGTATGTGATTGTGGTTAAAATATTTACACCCACAAACTGCTTCTTAGTTTAAAGTAATAGTTTGTTTGGAAATTCCTTTTGGTGTCCAGTAAAATGTGGCCAATTGCAAGATGATCAGCGATCCTATACATTGTTTAGGTTCTAAAGACTTAAACTTAAGAATTGCATAACAGAATATTTGGTGGTAATGTTCTATGGATATCTGAAAGTGTAGATCATGGCGTGTGCACATGCTGATATGGGAATAGAAAGAGAGAATATAGCAAACGTAACAATATATATAGCAAAGGCTTAGCTGTTGTTAGCTTTGTTTATGAGTGATAGAGGGGAGGTGCAAACATGTTTGAGCATGGGTAAACTAAGTTTTCTGATATCTCAAGTAACACAGTAATTGCAATTGCTACTGAAACAAAACATCCCTTCCAACTTGAATTCCAGTATGTCTGTTGTGCTGTAATGCCATTAGAACTATTTTTGATGTGAATAGAACATTAATGAATAGAAGATATACTGTATCAATTATAAACAATATACATATATGTTTTACTCCCTCCATTTCGTCTTTTCACTTAGTATTGCTTATAATTTCCAGGAGGTATGTAGTTTCCTTTTAAACCACAAGAGATCTAATTAGACTTGTAATTGTGCTATGACATACTCTTCCTCTAACACATTTGTACCGTCTCCAAGGTGATTAGCGCATAAAAGGAGCTCTGTCAGTTTAATGGTCAACAAAATTAAATATTTTCATAAACATTCTTCATATGGTCCATTCAAATGTGTTGTCATAAAATCATTGCTACCCATAATACAACAAGAGACGAAATACTCGTCAAATACCCAATTGATAAATCAATTACGAGGACCACATCCTTACGCAAGGCCAATTTATTGTCAGTTTGAAGTATATATTTTGCACATATCAATAATTTCTGATGGCTAAAATAGACACAACCTTTTTCTTTCGTTTGGCTTCTGATTAATTAATATGATCCACATTCAACACTTGTTGTCATAGCAATTCAAACATTGATGAAGAGATCATACAAATGAGTGAAAAGCCTATTATGTGTAAATTATGGAACTGGTAAATGCCAATTAGATCAGTGCTTTGTAACGCTTGTTATTCAGTCACAGTGTATGCATGCCTTTACCAAAAGTGTGTATATATATATATATATATATATATATACATACATATATATATATATATATATATATATATATATATATATATATATATGTATATATATATATATATATGTATATATATATATATATATATATATATATATATATATATATATATATATATATATATATATATATACTCACACTTACGGCTCACTTAGTTTATATATACAATATGCTAATGTAGATATTATTTACAGAAAACATATATATATCTTTATTTTTGGAGGAATATGTTTGTATATACTGTATGCTAAGTCAGAGATGTATATTTTAGTGTTACTTTGATTACAGTTTACTAGATGGGATACCACTATAATAAACACCTATTACAGGAAACAATTATTCCAATACAAAGCAAGTCTTTGTGTCTTCATTATTAACTAGAATATGGAGTGACATTGGCTTGAGATATCATCAATAAATGTTACTTTTCTTCTCACAACATTGGGGTATGTTACGTGTGTTCTCACAACATTGGGGTATGTTACGTGTGTTCTCTCAACATTGGGTATGTTACGTGTGTTCTCTCAACATTGGGGTATGTTACGTGTGTTCTCTCAACATTGGGTATGTTACGTGTGTTCTCTCAACATTGGGGTATGTTACGTGTGTTCTCTCAACATTGGGGTATGTTACTTGCATTCTCTCAACATTGGGGTATGTTACGTGTGTTCTCTCAACATTGGGGTATGTTACGTGTGTTCTCTCAACATTGGGGTATGCTACGTGTGTTCTCTCAACATTGGGGGGTGGGAAGAAAATATCTCGGTCAATTTTTTTCGCAGTCTTCCCCTCTCCTTCACCCTCTCAAATATGTCATGCTCCCCCAGATATGAACCCAAAAACATTCCGTAGCCTCCTCAATTTTGTGTAATTATACAGTAACCCCCCCCCCCCCCCACACACACACACACACACACACACACACACCATTATAGAGATGCGCTGTAATTGTATGAGGGACTACATTAAAATGACAGTGTCATTCGACTTCAGTGTCCATGAAGATTTATTTACAAATAGATGTGGGCTTTGCTAAAAAAAAAAAAAATTGTACTGTAACCTGTATTTTGAATTACTTGTCCAACAGGGTCTGACATTGTACTGTAAACTGTATTTTGAATTACTTGCACAACAGAGTTTTCTCTTTCAGTCTTGATTTTGGACAGAAATAGTACCCCCTATGATAGCTAGAGGGAGTGTGCTCTCTTTGAATTCACCCACGGTGAGCACTTTACCCCCATGATAGCTAGAGGGGAGGGTATTGGAGGGAGTGTGCTCTCTTTGAAATCACCCACGGTGAGCACTTTACCCCCATGATAGCTAGAGGGGAGGGTATTGGAGGGAGTCTGCTATCTTTGAAATCACCCACGGTGAGCACTTTTTTTAAAGATAAGGACATGTAGAAGGCCATTTAAACGATTGCTCCTGAGGTTTGAATGTACAAAATGTCATATGTGTGTGTGTGTGTGTGTGTGTGTGTGTGTGTGTGTGTGTGTGTGTGTGAGAGAGAGAGAGAGCGAGAGAGAGAGAGAGAAAGAGAGAGAGAGAGAGAGTGGGGGGCGGGCAGACAGACAGACAGACAGACAGACAGACAGACAGACAGACAGACAAACAAACAGACAGCCACATCATCACTGAACATTGACTTTAGAACTTATTTCGACGAGGCCGCAAGAAATGTTCAAATGTACTCGGTAAACGACCGCTCTTGAGGTTTAATTTAGTTCAAATCATGAGAAAAATATTTCGTGGCGTCCATTTCAGACCATCAGAATTTTAATGACCCCATTCCGAACCCCAATTCTTTTCATGGTTCCAGGTTTCTCCCAAGGCTCACCCTCTGTAAATTCTGACCGCAGCTTAAAAGACTTTTCCCAATGAGACGACTATATATATTAAGGGAACCTTCAGTAATTATTGGGGGATGGCCGTGGGGGGGGATTACTTTTTTCAAATCGGTTCTCAGGGGAGGGCCATATTTTAGAAAATTGGATTAGGGGAGGTCACATTTTAGTTTGACTAACTGTATTGTCTAACTTAGCATTATTTTGTGATTTTGGGCATCTATGCATAGTTGTATGCATAGATGCAATATAGCCGGTCACAAAAATTAATATTATTTTGATTGCGCTCAAAACATGCTCAAAACTACAGCATCATTGTAACCATGGTAATGCACAGCCCAATGTTGCCTTAAGGCTTAGGGTTAAGTTCATTTCAGACCATTTCATCAAATCGCTGATGACAGCCATGTGGCATATAGTGAACAGTGTCTGCACATAAATATACTGTAGTGGTAGTAGCGATTGGGGAAATAACTAATGCCTTGAACACTTTCAATGAGGTGGCAGTGGTGGGATTAATTCTTTTAAACCATTCTGGGATTGGTGCCCTTTTCCATTTAAACCATGGTTTTTGAAATATTTTAACGGGGGGGGGGGGGGTATGTTTTAAAGAAGGGCAATTGAGGGAGTCACTTTAGTACGACGGAATAGGTGGAGGGTCACACTTTACGAAACAGTCCGGGCCTGCTTTCCCCCGTGCCCCCCCCCCATGTAATTACTGAATGCTCCCTTCATTATATCATAGTTTGAATGAAGGACATTATCAGTGAAGTATATACTTCTGTTTGATGTAAGTCGAAATGACGATAGAGATTGATTGATTGATTGATTGATTGATTGATTGATTGATTGATTGATTGATTGATTGATTGATTGATTGATTGATTGATTGATTGATTGATTGATTGATTGATTGATTGATTGATTGATTGATTGATTGATTGATTGATTGATTGATTGATTGATTGATTGATTGATTGATTGATTGATTGATTGATTGATTGATTGATTGATTGATTGATTGATTGATTGATTGATTGATTGATTGATTGATTGATTGATTGATTGATTGATTGATTGATTGATTGATTGATTGATTGATTGATTGATTGATTGATTGATTGATTGATTGATTGATTGATTGATTGATTGATTGATTGATTGATTGATTGATTGATTGATTGATTGATTGATTGATTGATTGATTGATTGATTGATTGATTGATTGATTGATTGATTGATTGATTGATTGATTGATCGATCGATCGATCGATCGATCGATCGATCGATCGATCGATCGATCGATCGGTCGATCGGTCGATCGATCGATCGATCGGTCGATCGATCGATCGATCGATCGGTCGATCGGTTGAAGAAATCGTTAATCATGCAAATAATTCATTTGATGTAAAAACTACATCATCAAGTTATATCAGACACGGTACCTTGTGATTACCAATAAATCTACCAATTATGTTAGACTTAACGCTTGCATTGTTAACAGAAACGCCTAATTACAAAAAAAAAGGTTGAATTGTGGATCTTTTAAACTAAAAGCTACATTAACAAGCTTTATAGGACACCGACCCTTTGTTGTTGTCGACGCATTTTCCAAATTATCAAATTATATGAAATATTTGAAGATTGTATTCTAGGGATATTGACTTATTACTGAATGCATTATGCAAATGACTCATCGATACTATAGCTACATATATAAGCTTTATGCGGAACGGGCACTTTGTTATCATCGATGTATGTACCAAATGATATGGAATTTGAAAGTTACATTCTTAGGATATGGCTACTTTTTTTTAACTAAGTCAGCCATTGGTATACCAAGTGTAGATACTAGTAGATTACTAAGTCAGCCATTAGTATACCAAGTGTAGATACTAGTAGACTACTAAGTCAGCCATCGGTATACCAAGTGTAGATACTAGTAGATTACTAAGTCAGCCATTAGTATACCAAGTGTAGATACTAGTAGACTACTAAGTCAGCCATCGGTATACCAAGTGTAGATACTAGTAGATTACTAAGTCAGCCATTAGTATACCAAGTGTAGATATTAGTAGACTACTAAGTCAGCCATCGGTATACCAAGTGTAGATACTAGTAGATTACTAAGTCAGCCATTAGTATACCAAGTGTAGATACTAGTAGATTACTAAGTCAGCCATTAGTATACCAAGTGTAGATACTAGTAGACTACTAAGTCAGCCATCGGTATACCAAGTGTAGATACTAGTAGATTACTAAGTCAGCCATTAGTATACCAAGTGTAGATATTAGTAGACTACTAAGTCAGCCATCGGTATACCAAGTGTAGATACTAGTAGACTACTAAGTCAGCCATTAGTATACCAAGTGTAGATATTAGTAGACTACTAAGTCAGCCATCAGTATACCAAGTGTAGATACTAGTAGATTACTAAGTCAGCCATCGGTATACCAAGTGTAGATACTAGTAGACTACTAAGTCAGCCATCGGTATACCAAGTGTAGATACTAGTAGACTACTAAGTCAGCCGTCGGTATACCAAGTGTAGATACTAGTAGACTACTAAGTCAGCCATCAGTATACCAAGTGTAGATACTAGTAGACTACTAAGTCAGCCATCGGTATACCAAGTGTAGATACTAGTAGACTACTAAGTCAGCCATCGGTATACCAAGTGTAGATACTAGTAAACTACTAAGTCAGCCATCAGTATACCAAGTGTAGATACTAGTAGACTACTAAGTCAGCCATCGGTATACCAAGTGTAGATACTAGTAGACTACTAAGTCAGCCATCGGTGTACCAAGTGTAGATACTAGTAGACTACTAAGTCAGCCATCGGTATACCAAGTGTAGATACTAGTAGACTACTAAGTCAGCGATCGGTGTACCAAGTGTAGATGCTAGTAGACTACTAAGTCAGCCATCAGTATACCAAGTGTAGATACTAGTAGACTACTAACTCAGCCATCGGTATACCAAGTGTAGATACTAACAAACTACTAAGTCAACCATCGGTATACCAAGTGTAGATGCTAGTAGACTACTAAGTCAGCCATCAGTATACCAAGTGTAGATGCTAGTAGACTACTAAGTCAGCCATCAGTATACCAAGTGTAGATGCTAGTAGACTACTAAGTCAGCCATCGGTATACCAAGTGTAGATACCAGTAGACTACTAAGCCAGCCATCGGTATACCAAGTGTAGATACTAGTAAACTACTAAGTCGGTTATCAGTATACCAAGTGTAGATACTAGTAGACTACTAAGTCAGCCATCCGTATACCAAGTGTAGATACTAGTAGACTACTAAGTCAGCCATCAGTATACCAATTGTAGATACTAGTAGACTACTAAGTCAGCCATCGGTATACCAAGTGTAGATACTAGTAGACTACTAAGTCAGCCATCGGTATACCAAGTGTAGACAATAGTAGACTACTAAGTCAGTTATCAGTATACCAAGTGTAGATACTAGTAGACTACTAAGTCAGCCATCAGTATACCAAGTGTAGATGCTAGTAGACTACTAAGTCAGCCATCGGTATACCAATTGTAGATACTAGTAGACTACTAAGTCAGCCATCAGTGTACCAAGTGTATATACAGTTTTACTAATAGACTACTAAGTCAACCATCGGTATACCAAGTGTAGACAATAGTAGACTACTAAGTCAGCCATCAGTATACCAAGTGTAGACAATAGTAGACTACTAAGTCAGCCATCAGTATACCAAGTGTATATACTAGTAAACTACTAAATCAGCCATCAGTATGCCAAGTGTAGATACTAGTAAACTACTAAGTCAGCCATCAGTATACCTAGTGTAGATACAGTTTTACTAATAGACTACTAAGTCACCCATCAGTATACCAAGTGTATATACTAGTAGACTACTAAGTCAGCCATCAGGATACCAATTGCAAGTGTATATACTAGTAGACTACTAAGTCAGCCATCAGTATACCAAGTGTATATACCAGTAGACAACTAAGTCAGCCATCAGTGTACCAAGTGTAGATACTTGTAGACTGCTAAGTCAGCCATCAGTGTACCAAGTGTAGATACTTGTAGACTGCTAAGTCAGCCATCAGTGTACCAAGTGTAGATACAGTTTTACTAATACACTACTAAGTCAGCCATCGGTATACCAAGTGTAGACGCTAGTAGACTACTACGTCAGACATCAGTGTACCAAGTGTAGATATATTTTTACTAAATAGACTACTAAGTCACCCATCAGTATACCAAGTGTATATACTAGTAGACTACTAAGTCAGCCATCAGGATACCAATTGCAAGTGTATATACTAGTAGACTACTAAGTCAGTCATCAGTGTACCAAGTGTAGAAGCTAGTAGACTACTACGTCAGACATCAGTGTACCAAGTGTAGATATAGTTTTACTAAATAAACTACTAAGTCAGCCATCAGTATACCAAGTGTATATACTAGTAGACTACTAAGTCAGCCATCAGTGTACCAAGTGTAGATATAGTTTTACTAATAGACTACTAAGTCAGCCATCGGTATACCAAGTGTAGAAGCTAGTAGACTACTAAGTCAGCCATAAGTATACCAAGTTTAGATGCTAGTGGACTACTAAGTCAGCTGTCAATATACCACGTTTAGACGCTAGTAGACTACTAATTCAGCCATCAGTATACCACATTTAGACACTAGTAGACTACTAAGTCAGCTGTTAATATACCACGTTTAGACGATAGTAGAGTACTAAGTCAGCTGTCAGTATACCACGTGTAGAGGCTAGTGGACTACTAAGTCAGCCATCAATATACCACGTTTAGATGCTAGTAGACTACTAAGTCAGCCATCAATATACCACGTTTAGATGCTAGTAGACTACTAAATCAGCCGTTGATATACCACACTTAGACGCTAGTAGACTACTAAGTCAGCTGTCAATATACCATGTTTAGACGCTAGTAGACTACTAAGTCAGCTGTCAATATACCATGTTTAGACGCTAGTAGACTACTAAGTCAGCTGTCAGTATACCACGTTTAGACGCTAGTAGACTACTAAGTCAGCTGTTAATATACCACGTTTAGATACTAGTAGACTACTAAGTCAGCTGTCAATATACCACGTTTAGACTCTAGTAGACTACTAAGTCAACCATCAGTGTAACAAGTGTAGATACAATCTTACTAAATAGACTACTAAGTCAGCCATCAGTGTACCAAGTGTACATATTAGTAGACTACTAAGTCAGCCATCAGTATACCAAGTGTAGATAATAGTAGACTATTAAGTCAGCCATCAGTATACCAAGTGTATATACTAGTAGACTACTAAGTCAGCCATCAATATACCAAGTGTATATACTAGTAGACTACTAAGTCAGCCATCAGTATACCAAGTGTATATACTAGTAGACTACTAAGTCAGCCATCAGTATACCAAGTGTATATACTAGTAGACTACTAAGTCAGCCATCAGTATACCAAGTGTATATACTAGTAGACTACTAAGTCAGCCATCAGTATACCAAGTGTATATACTAGTAGACTACTAAGTCAGCCATCAGTATACCAAGTGTAGATACTAGTAGACTACTAAGTCATCCATCAGTATACCAAGTGTATATACTAGTAGACTACTAAGTCAGCCATCAGTATACCAAGTGTATATACTAGTAGACTACTAAGTCAGCCATCAGAATACCAAGTGTAGATAATAGTAGACTATTAAGTCAGCCACCAGTATACCAAGTGTAGATAATAGTAGACTACAAAGTCAGCCGTCAGTATACCATGTTTAGACGCTAGTAGTCCACTAAGTCAGCCTTCAATATGCCATGTTTAGACGCTGGTAGATTACTAAGTCAGCTGTTAATATACCACGTTTAGACGCTAGTAGACTACTAAGTCAGCTGTTAATATACCACATTAAGACACTAGTAGACTACTAAGTCAGCTGTTAATATACCACATTAAGACACTAGTAGACTACTAAGTCAGCTGTTAATATACCACGTTTAGATGCTAGTACACTACTAAGTCAGCCGTTGATATACCACACTTAGACGCTAGTAGACTACTAAGTCAGCTGTCAGTATACCACATTTAGACGCTAGTAGACTGCTAAGTCAGCCATCAGTATACCATGTGTAGACGCTAGTAGATTACTAAGTCAGCTGTCAATATACCACGTATAGACGCTAGTAGACTACTAAGTCAGCCATCAGTATACCAAGTGTAGATATTAGTAGACTACTAAGTCAGCCATCAGTATACCAAATGTAGATAATAGTAGATTACTAAGTCAGCCATCAGTACACCAAGTGTAGATACTAGTAGATTACTAAGTCAGCTGTCAATATACCACGTATAGACGCTAGTAGACTACTAAGTCAGCTGTCAATATACCACATTTAGATGCTAGTAGACTACTAAGTCAGCCGTCAATATACCACGTTTAGATACTAGTAGACTACTAAGTCAGCTGTCAATATACCACGTTTAGATACTAGTAGACTACTAAGTCAGCTGTCAATATACCACATTTACATACTAGTGGACTACTAAGTCAGCCACCAGTATACCAAATGTAGATAATAGTAGATTACTAAGTCAGCCATCAGTACACCAAGTGTAGATACTAGTAGATTACTAAGTCAGCTGTCAATATACCACGTATAGACGCTAGTAGACTACTAAGTCAGCTGTCAATATACCACATTTAGATGCTAGTAGACTACTAAGTCAGCCGTCAATATACCACGTTTAGATACTAGTAGACTACTAAGTCAGCTGTCAATATACCACATTTAGATGCTAGTAGACTACTAAGTCAGCTGTCAATATACCACATTTAGATGCTAGTAGACTACTAAGTCAGCCGTCAATATACCACGTTTAGATACTAGTAGACTACTAAGTCGGCTGTCAATATACCACGTTTAGACGGTAGTAGACTACTAAGTCAGCTGTCAATATACCACGTTTAGATACTAGTAGACTACTAAGTCAGCCGTCAATATACCACATTTACATACTAGTAGACTACGAAGTCAGCTGTCAATATACCACGTTTAGACGCTAGTAGACTACTAAGTCAGCTGTCAATATACCACGTTTAGATACTAGTGGACTACTAAGTCAGCCGTCAATATACCACATTTACATACTAGTAGACTACTAAGTCAGCTGTCAGTATACCACGTTTAGACGCTAGTAGACTACTAAGTCAGCTGTCAATATACCACGTTTAGATACTAGTAGACTACTAAGTCAGCCGTCAATATACCACATTTACATACTAGTGGACTACTAAGTCAGCTATCATTGTTATTTTACTCTCTGTGTAGATACTAGCAGTATGCTTTGCATAAATTGTAAATTGCATGCACATACAGTCATTGACGTCATCAATGCAATCAAAACAGCTGTCGTGTTACTTACAGGTCAATACAATAAATTTGAATACTTTGTTGTTCAACATGGATGCAATCTAAATTCGCTAATGTTTATATTGTAGTCTGTCCTGACTACACACCTACAAAGTTTCATCACAAGAAAATTGAATTATTCTCGTAAAAATCTCAAATCTTTTAGGACACCCGAAGCTAAGGTTTAGTAGTGTTGTAGTGATAGGTCAAGTGTGAGGGTGAATGAATACCTTATCGACAGAGTAAGTAGTGTCTTGGCTGTCAATATTACTTGGTAGTTTAGGTAGAAAGGATAACTTGAATTATTGATATACAAATTCGGTCAAAAGATTTAACAACTCCAAACATGATGGACTGATAATTTCAGTATATTGTTTAGTCATTTCTGGGGTGTTTTAATAATTGGAAGCTTACCAAAAGGGTAAGACATCTTGTGAAGACAGTTTACAGTTTTCTAAGTGAAGCATGATTGTTCAAAATATGATGACCCATCGTTGATGCCAAACGTGTTTTTTCATTCAACAACATAAACACAGAAGGTCGGCGGCAGATATGACTGATATTTCGTGCTGGGAATGGCTATCAGATCTTGCATAGAGGCAACATGACCTGACCCTTGATATGCAAGGTAAAACAGATCTATTCCACCTAGACCCTAGCTGTTTTAACTCAAAACACTTACATACCAATCAAGACAAGACAAATAAACAAAGAGATGGCAAAGCGTAACAAGACAAAACCAAATAAATTAAACTTTCAAGACAAAATTAACATAAAACTACCCAGTAACACCTTTCTACAAGTCATCCTCTCTTAGATGGCATTATTGGTATGGCCTAATGAAAATAAATTGGTCCCGGCCGGTAACCCGACCCCCGCCTATATTTTCATTGTTTTTAAGTATTCGAGAAAAAAATAATGAAATCGCGAAAATTGTGACAACTCGCAAGAAACAGTAGATGCAGAAACTGACATCAACTTAAAAAGACAATATAAAACTGTTCTTCCAATCTGCAATGGCTGTACATCTGATGAGAAGAAACCAATAACAAGTACAAAGACCATATGGAAAACAACAGAAAACATAACTACCTGAAGTAGACACTCACATATGTAAATATATATATATATATATATATATATATATATATATATATATATATATATATATATATATATATATATATATATATATATATATATATATATATATATATATATATATATATATATATATATATATATAACTCGGTGAGTATCAATCTGCTAAGACAGTGGTCTATACCGCAGTGGCAGAGCGCAATAGTTTTGGTAGTTCTGGAACTCTTTCTTGGTTGTAACTCGGAGTTTCACGCATTGTGCGATCATCAGACAACAGCTGTTGTCTGATGCTCGCACTATGCGTGAAACTCCGAGTTATAACAAGATAGCGTTCCAGAACTACCAAAAAAAAAAAAAAAAAAAAAAAAACAATATATATATATATATATATATATATATATATATATATATATATATATATATATATATATATATATATATATATATATATATATATACATGTATATATATATATACATGTATATATATATATATATGCATGTATACCCACCTACTCTAAAGTTGAGCGTAATCTGAACCCGAATCTTTTTGTTAGGCCATTAATTGTCGGTACATGCTTATTTGGATTTGATCTGTGTCTGGTATAATAATTATGAACTTGGTCTAAATCACGTGGTAAGTTTAGTATTAGATTGTGAGTTGACAATTTGTGAAGAACTTAAGCTTTCTAAAATGCGAAATGTTCATGACATAACCAATTTCAACTCTATAACATAGTAAAATCGTGGGTCTGTTCCCACAGCACTATATTTAGGACAATTTCACATTGATTTAATGTGGTAAAAACGTCTGTTCTGATTACCTTTTATGCTGTCAAGGTGTGTGTGTGTGTGTGTGTGTGTGTGCGTGCGTGCGTGCGTAGTAAAATGTCACTGCTGTTACCTTAGACTGTCACTGTTAGTATCAGATTAGATATGTGACATTCTCACTATTTTTATTTGATACAGTATAGAATTAAATAACAAAAAAGCCGGATTTATGAGTACATTTCATTGAGGTTTCAGTTGTTAGTCATGTGGGGGAGGGGGTGTTAAAGAGCGCCACCAACTGCGATTCTTTTAGTTAAGATATATTTAGTTACTGACAAACCTGTTGAACCCTGTTAAGTCTTGTGAAATGTTCCTGCAGGACACTTTGACAGGACTAATCATATACACTAACACGTGATTTGATTGTATTGTATTTGTCTGGAGGCAGGTATGGTTGGTAGGCTTGCTAGTTTAGAATACCAGGATCTTGGGATACATGGATACGAAGATACTAAAATCACTTTACTCTTTAGTCTGTGTTATTTGACCAATCAGTTTATAGCAAACAGTGAAAGCTGCCTGCTAAATTATTAAACCATCCAATAGACTACTGTGATCAAAACATTATTGGTACTAATGGTATTTGCACTGCAGTTCAATACCACAAACATTATTACTTACCTGCAGTTCAATACCACAAACATTATTACTTACCTGCAGTTCAATACCACAAACATTATTACTTACCTGCAGTTCAATACCACAAACATTATTACTTACCTGCATTCAAATACTATACGCTCGTGAAAGTACGGCCGCAGAGAACAAAGCAAAACTGGAACAAATACCCCTAGTACGTCACACGTGCACTCGCGCGTCATAATATTTGACATGGTCTTTCCACCAAGCAAAAATAAACAGGGACACAATGCTCAGATTCGCATCTACATGTACACACTCGAAATGCCAAACAAACAAATAAACAAACAAACAAACAAACAAACAAACAAACAAATGGAACCTCTTCTCATTACGATATCTTAGAAACATCGCAACCAAATATTGGATCAATCTACGATGCAACTATTTTTGAGTGTGTCTTTTAGCCAAAACAATTGTTTCAAAACACTTGGATATTATCAATTTCTTTTTGAACGCTTTGCCACACTAACTAATCTTACAAATGTCATGATTCAAACTGATCAAGTAATTGTAAATACATTTACCATTAAAAAGAACAATATTGCTATCAAATATGAGGGGGGTCGTAGGCTGAGGTAGGGTTGAATGATTGGAAATCTTTTGACAATGACATAAACGTTGCTATAAATTCTAGAAGTATACTATATCATATAATGTACAGTAGTACTCGTAAATTATAATGAAAATTAAACTTTGTAAAACGTGGATGAAATACTTCAAACTAGTAACGGTTTGTCTTATATCACAAATCTCAACCAATAGTTCAGCAGTTGTTGAGTTGAGTTAATAGGGATAACTTTAAGTTTCACAAGTAGGATATGACGTCACTCACTAAACCCAAGAATATATGTAATTGATGTGCCATTGTGACTCATTTTCACAAAAAGGTATAATTTTTCGAACTTCTAGTTGTTTCCTTGGTAACAATTTTATTCAGTCTTTTGATACAAGTTTTGAAACCAAGGCGTCAGTGAAATTCATGGGTCGCTATCATACAGCTTGGCAACGAGTCAGTAACCATGGCAACAAACTATTGTGCTTAAATATGCTGTGGTGTGTACTTGGATCCGTTACTTTAAGTAACATAGACGTATGGATACCTGTAATCTAAAAGCCATTTTGCCAAAAGGTCTAAATTTGTAACTTCACTCATATTGGTTACCATGGTAACCATGGATCACCAATACCAAATTCTAATTTAGTATAATATGCAATCTTTCATGAAGGTTTCATAACTTTTTGAGACAACAAAAATGTTGACTTTTCAATTTCAGATATCACTCAAAATCCAACTCCTCTTTGTCTCATCTATAAATTTGTTCGATATCTAATACCAACAAATAAACCTCACAAGCCGCCCGTCTAACTCCCGTGGGTAATATGGGAAAAAGGCAAAATTCAAAAAAAAAATACCTAAAATATATTGCCCTGTACTACTTGCAACGTACTTGAAAAACAGTTTAAATTTAAAAAAAAGATAAAACAATAATATCAATGCCACTGATGACTATTCTATTTGGATTTGAATTATGGACACTGACGGACTGAGGGATTTACACATTTGATCAGATCACTACAGAAAGTGTGGTGTATATGCCCACTGTATAACAATTTTACACTGAGCTTGAATACAAGCTACTGATGCAGTCCTGGGAAAATAACATCACCTGTAGAACATGTGCACACTGCTGACTCTCCCCAAAACTAGTGGGTGGACAGTAACATTTAATATTGTAACAATTATGCTATGGGCCCGGGAATAATTTGGGAAGAAATGTTTTCATTAGATATCAATTCATGTAACAGTGTTATAAACCAAACTTGGATACGAAATTACTAGTTCCGCACACTGGCTGGCTGGCACAGTAGTTAGAGATACAGAGTCTATCTTCTCATTTATTTTAACAAACTTGCCACAATGAACTAGTTTTAGGCCATATAAATTTAAACCACAAACACAACTGTGACAGTAATTGTTCAATTATTGTGTTAAATAAGTACCTCCAAGTGCTAATCAGAACTACAATAAAGTCTTTTAGCGCGAAGGTAAAGGGTCTGCTTTGGTCTTTTCAATAAAAGTTTAAAACACTTCAAAGTACATTCCTTTAGACCATAAATGTTTTTGCCTGCCCTAAGGATGTGTACTTCTTGTAAGAATCATGCCTTGCTCAATTTTCTTACATGTCAATGTAGTCCAAATATTTTCTGGTTTAATTTGTTTAATTTGTTTTTAAGCCTTTAGCAAGCTTCTGTGTGAAATACGTGTTTGTAATTGTTACCATACACAATCCATGATATTGGAATCCACGTGATAGTGATCACCTCTTACAATTGACATCTCCATAGAATAGAAGGATCGACTATTTCCCTTCCTTTAATGCCTACCCCGATTGTTGTCAAGTTTTATTACACCACTGGCGATGTCAAGTTAAGTATTTTGAGGACAGTGTTACCTGAAGGGAGTAATATGATCCTGAAACAAGAGATCGACGACTGAAGTGCTACACGCTATTTCGTCTAATGTGAATCCAAAGAATAGAAATACAGATTGTTGATTCAAATAAACTTGTGGATTCATGTTTGCAAGCCAAGCCTTCTAAGTGCCAGTTTTACCAAGAGCCCACCAGTATATGAACATATGTGATTACCCCTGGCCAGCCAGTGGGTAACATGAAAGTGAAGTTGAAATATGTCTGTTTCACACGACTTTTGCCATCATGATGTTTATAATGTTATTATCCTCCGGGTTGAATCTCTTAATAGTTACATTCTGTAAATAGGTTAATTACTGACCTATCAATGTAGATAGTCTTTGTGACCTGAGATGCCAAATACTGAACACATAATTTATCTCTCCCAGGTGAGACGCGATACTAATTAACACACGGGACTTTTATATAGTTCAATATTCTTTGTTCTGACATTACCAGATATTGTGATAGAAATGCTATTTCCACTAAAGCATGGATTATTTTTCGTATATGTCATATAACCGTATCATGCTCATGTATGTGATGTCACATGGTGTATCTGTGATGTCACATGTTGTATCTGTGAGGTCACATGTTTCGAAAATATGTCATTCTGTTTCAATAATTAAGAATTATGTCGATTCGAACATTTTGTTTTAATTTCTCTTTTGTGTATGGCAAAAAGGTTTGGGTTTTTTACAACGTTCTTTCATTCTAGTTTAAATTTAGTAACGATTTTGAAAACTTCAATCAAACCTAATATTAATGTTTAATACTATAGTTTACATCGGGGTTGCTGACACAAACAGGCAATGACAATTCTGTATTTATATTTTAATTGACCAAGACCACGAACACGATTGTATTTGCCTGCTTGTTGAATCATTGACATTGAAATCCTTGGCTAACTATGTTCATAATTTCACAGCATTTCGCACTCATAAACCGAATGAATACAAATTTAAACTCAGCGACTAGCTGTAGTAATCCAGTCAATGTTCTGAGACTGATGGTTTCAACATAAAAGTTAGACAGAGAGGATCTCTACTATATATTTTACAGAATCCTTCCCTCGTGTATCGGTTAGAGAGCCCACATGTAAGCCATGACGTGACGAATGTAGTGAAGGACCCGTGTATCTGAAAGACCACACACACCCAGTCTTGTGTCAATCAAGCTGTCAATCAAGTATCTAAACCAATGATATTGCAACTTCTCATGAGGACAAGATTTAGTTACTTCGTTTTTAGTTGTGAATCCGTGGTCGACGTTGCGAGTCAAAATAATGAGATATGGTCAAAGAAAATTAGCAGTGGTTGATTTGAATCATGTCGATTGGTAATTAAACTATAAATAGTAACTATTTTGTAAGATTCAAAGGCATCTCGGACAGTATGTAATATTTCACATAAATATAGCACGTACGTTTCTTCATATTTTTAATCTTGCCAAATTTATCATAAGGCGGGTTATTGTTATCAGTAGCGTTTCTTTAGCAGGACTGAACTGTTGATAGAGAACGGCCACCCAGGTTTGGTCACCACACCACCTTTAATAGGGATATTAGCCTTTATAATAGTCATTATCGTGAGGGGAAGTAATACTTTGGTATAATTGCCGTGTTTCATTGTAAAGCTTACAGCAATAAGCGTTCTCTGAATAAAACCGAATGATACAATCTGTTATCAGACAGCTCGGGTTTCCCCTAACCGCAGGGCTAACTTGCAATCGCACGCCACCTACCAAATTGCACACAATCTGTTCAGTCGCGGGTGACGCTGCTCCCAGGGCTTAGTTCATTAACGCCATCAACGACAAAGGGAAAATAAACTATATTATGTACGGCGCTTATTCGTGACGCTATGTTATACTTCTAAATGGACAAAGTTCAATTCAACTCGACGATTGAAATTAAGGCATTAGGGAAAGAATATCCATTGCCTGGAATTTGGATATGTAGAATAGAATGCAGTAAAATACCGTAAATGATTTAATAAATATAGTTATCCTTATTGCTAACGGTCTCCTACTTACCATCAACAACAAGTAAATCCTTATATTCATATAACAGAGCGTATATATGTGTGGCAGGGGAAAGTGTAGCCCACGGTCCTTTTTTAAATACGACCTTTAACTCTACCAACTAACACTATTTATAAAGTGGGTGTTTTGAAGAGTTTCCGTAAAGGATACATGCGATGATACGTCAGAAATGGACTAAGAAGTTACCATAATAACAAAATATATTTCGTATTGACATGTGTTTTTTTGTATTCTTAGGTTTCTTGAAGTCTTACGTCTAATTCATATTTATAATGGTAGCCAAAGTAAACAGTGTTTAACTAATAAACAATAGTTACATGTATCCCTAGCTTTGTTAAAGTACTACATACGACATGTATGAAACTTATCCAATGTTGCCATGACAATCAAACAATTGACATATTCATCCAGTGATATCCAATGTTACCATGACAATCAAACAATTGACATATTCATCCAGTGATATCCAATGTTACCATGACAATCGAACAATTGACACTTTCATCTAATGTTATCCGATGTTGCTATGACAATCAAACAATTGACACTTTCATCCAGTGTTATCCAATGTTACCATGACAATCAAACAATTGACACTTTCATTCAATGTTATCCAATGTTACCATGACAATCAAACAATTGACACTTTCATTCAATCTTATCCAATGTTACCATGACAATCAAACAATTGACACTTTCATCTAATGTTATCCGATGTTGCTATGACAATCAAATAATTGACACTTTCATTCAATGTTATCCAATGTTACCATGACAATCAAACAATTGACACTTTAATCCAGTGTTACCCAATGTTACCATGACAATCAAACAATTGACACTTTCATTCATTGTTATCCAATGTTACCATGACAATCAAACAATTGACACTTTCATCCAGTGTTATCCAATGTTACCATGACAATCAAACAATTGACACTTTCATCCAGTGTTATCCAATGTTACCATGACAATCAAACAATTGACATTTTCATTCAATGTTATCCAATGTTATCATGACAATCAAACAATTGACACTTTCATTCAATGTTATCCAATGTTACCATGACAATCAAACAATTGACACTTTCATTCAGTGTTATCCAATGTTACCATGGCAATCAAACAATTGACACTTTCATCCAGTGTTATCCAATGTTACCATGACAATCAAACAATTGACACATTCATCCAGTGTTATCCAATGTTACCATGACAATCAAACAATTGAAACTTTCATCCAGTGTTATCCAATGTTACCATGACAATCAAACAATTGACACTTGCATCCAGTCTTATTCAATGTTACCATGACAATCAAACAATTGACACTTTCATCCAGTGTTATCCAATGTTACCATGACAATCAAACAATTGACACTTTCATCCAGTGTTATCCAATGTTACCATGACAATGAAATAATTTACACTTTCATCCAGTGTTATCCAATGTTACCATGACAATCAAACAATTGACACTTTCATCCAGTGTTATCCAATGTTACCATGACAATCAAACAATTGACACTTTCATTCAATGTTATCCAATGTTACCATGACAATCAAACAATTGACACTTTCATTCAATGTTATCCAATGTTACCATGACAATCAAACCGTTGACACTTTCATCCAGTGTTATCCAATGTTACCATGACAATCAAATAATTGACACTTTCATTCAATGTTATCCAATGTTACCATGACAATCAAACAATTGACACTTTCATTCAATGTTATCCAATGTTATCATGACAATCAAACAATTGACACTTTCATCCAGTGTTATCCAATGTTACCATGACAATCAAACAATTGACACTTTCATCCAGTGTTGCCCAATGTTACCATGACAATCAAACAATTGACACTTTCATCCAGTGTTATCCAATGTTACCATGACAATCAAACAATTGACACTTTCATCCAGTGTTATCCAATGTTACCATGACAATCAAACAATTGACACTTTCATCCAGTGTTATCCAATGTTACCATGACAATCAAACAATAGACACTTTCATCCAGTGTTATCCAATGTTACCATGACAATCAAACAATTGACACTTTCATCCAGTGTTATCCAATGTTACCATGACAATCAAACAATTGACACTTTCATCCAGTGTTGCCCAATGTTACCATGACAATCAAACAATTGACACTTTCATCCAGTGTTATCCAATGTTACCATGACAATCAAACAATTGACACTTTCATCCAGTGTTGCCCAATGTTACCATGACAATCAAACAATTGACACTTTCATCCAGTGTTATCCAATGTTACCATGACAATCAAACAATTGACACTTTCATCCAGTGTTATCCAATGTTACCATGACAATCAAACAATTGACACTTTCATCCAGTGTTGCCCTATGCTACCATGACAATCAAACAATTGACACTTTCATTCAATGTTATCCAATGTTACCACGACAATCAAACAATTGACTTTCATTCAATCTTATCCAATGTTACCATAACAATAAAAAAATTGACACTTTCATCCAGTGTTATCCAATGTTACCATGACAATCAAACAATTGACACTTTCACCCAGTGTTATCCAATGTTACCATGACAATCA
Organism: Glandiceps talaboti; assembly: GCF_964340395.1. NCBI lineage: Eukaryota > Metazoa > Hemichordata > Enteropneusta > Spengelidae > Glandiceps > Glandiceps talaboti. The sequence continues at coordinate 18,504,093 of NC_135568.1, forward strand.
AACAATTGACACTTTCATCCAGTGTTATCCAATGTTACCATGACAATCAAACAATTGACACTTTCATCCAGTGTTATCCAATGTTACCATGACAATCAAACAATTGACACTTTCATCCAGTGTTGCCCTATGCTACCATGACAATCAAACAATTGACACTTTCATTCAATGTTATCCAATGTTACCATGACAATCAAACAATTGACACTTTCATTCAATCTTATCCAATGTTGCCATGGCAATCAAAACAATTGACACTTTAATCCAGTGTCATTCAATGTTACCATAACAATAAAAAATTGACACTTTCATCCAGTGTTATCCAATGTTACCATGACAATCAAACAATTGACACTTTCATCCAGTGTTATCCAATGTTACCATGACAATCAAACAATTGACACTTTCATCCAGTGTTATCCAATGTTACCATGACAATCAAATAATTGACACTTTCATCCAGTGTTATCCAATATTACAAAGACAAACACACAATAGACACATTCATCCAGTGTTATCCAATGTTACCATGACAATCAAACAATTGACACTTCCATCCAGTGTTATCCAATGTTACCATGACAATCAAACAATTGACACTTTCATCCAGTGTTATCCAATGTTACCATGACAATGAAATAATTTACACTTTCATCCTATCGTTATCCAATGATAATACCAATGACAATCGAACAATTGACACTTTCATCTAATGTTATCCGATGTTGCTATGACAATCAAACAATTGACACTTTCATCCAGTGTTATCCAATGTTACCATGACAATCAAACAATTGACACTTTAATCCAGTGTTATCCAATGTTACCATGACAATCAAACAATTGACACTTTCATTCAATGTTATCCAATGTTACCATGACAATCAAACAATTGACACTTTCATTCAATGTTATCCAATGTTACCATGACAATCAAACCGTTGACACTTTCATCCAGTGTTATCCAATGTTACCATGACAATCAAATAATTGACACTTTCATTCAATGTTATCCAATGTTACCATGACAATCAAACAATTGACACTTTCATTCAATGTTATCCAATGTTATCATGACAATCAAACAATTGACACTTTCATCCAGTGTTATCCAATGTTACCATGACAATCAAACAATTGACACTTTCATCCAGTGTTGCCCAATGTTACCATGACAATCAAACAATTGACACTTTCATCCAGTGTTATCCAATGTTACCATGACAATCAAACAATTGACACTTTCATCCAGTGTTATCCAATGTTACCATGACAATCAAACAATTGACACTTTCATCCAGTGTTATCCAATGTTACCATGACAATCAAACAATAGACACTTTCATCCAGTGTTATCCAATGTTACCATGACAATCAAACAATTGACACTTTCATCCAGTGTTATCCAATGTTACCATGACAATCAAACAATTGACACTTTCATCCAGTGTTGCCCAATGTTACCATGACAATCAAACAATTGACACTTTCATCCAGTGTTATCCAATGTTACCATGACAATCAAACAATTGACACTTTCATCCAGTGTTGCCCAATGTTACCATGACAATCAAACAATTGACACTTTCATCCAGTGTTATCCAATGTTACCATGACAATCAAACAATTGACACTTTCATCCAGTGTTATCCAATGTTACCATGACAATCAAACAATTGACACTTTCATCCAGTGTTGCCCTATGCTACCATGACAATCAAACAATTGACACTTTCATTCAATGTTATCCAATGTTACCACGACAATCAAACAATTGACTTTCATTCAATCTTATCCAATGTTACCATAACAATAAAAAAAATTGACACTTTCATCCAGTGTTATCCAATGTTACCATGACAATCAAACAATTGACACTTTCATCCAGTGTTATCCAATGTTACCATGACAATCAAACAATTGACACTTTCATCCAGTGTTATCCAATGTTACCATGACAATCAAACAATTGACACTTTCATCCAGTGTTATCCAATGTTACCATGACAATCAAACAATTGACACTTTCATCCAGTGTTGCCCTATGCTACCATGACAATCAAACAATTGACACTTTCATTCAATGTTATCCAATGTTACCATGACAATCAAACAATTGACTTTCATTCAATCTTATCCAATGTTGCCATGGCAATCAAAACAATTGACACTTTAATCCAGTGTCATTCAATGTTACCATAACAATAAAAAAATTGACACTTTCATCCAGTGTTATCCAATGTTACCATGACAATCAAACAATTGACACTTTCATCCAGTGTTATCCAATGTTACCATGACAATCAAACAATTGACACTTTCATCCAGTGTTATCCAATGTTACCATGACAATCAAATAATTGACACTTTCATCCAGTGTTATCCAATATTACAAAGACAAACACACAATAGACACATTCATCCAGTGTTATCCAATGTTACCATGACAATCAAACAATTGACACTTTCATCCAGTGTCATCCAATGTTACCATGACAATCAAACAATTGACACTTTCATCCAGTGTTATCCAATGTTACCATGACAATCAAACAATTGACACTTTCATCCAGTGTTATCCAATGTTACCATGACAATCAAACAATTGACACTTTCATCCAGTGTTATCCAATGTTACCATGACAATCAAACAATTGACACTTTAATCCAGTGTTGCCCAATGCTACCATGACAATCAAACAATTGACACTTTCATTCAATGTTATCCAATGTTACCATGACAATCAAACAATTGACTTTCATTCAATCTTATCCAATGTTGCCATGGCAATCAAACCAATTGACACTTTAATCCAGTGTCATTCAATGTTACCATAACAATAAAAAATTGACACTTTCATTCAACGTTGTCCAATGTTGCCATGACAATCAATCAATTGATACTTTCATCCAAAGTTATCCAATGTTGCCATGACAATCAAATAATTGACACTTTCTTTCAATGCTTTCCAATGATGATACAATGTTTTTCAATGATAATACCGTGACAAGTCACCAGAAATATTATACATGGTTACCATGGAAACCAAATGAACAAAACTAGTGAATTAACCCTACTCGCCAAAACTATGTCATATAGTCCAATAATTTCATCTTACTTCGTTTCCCCAGAAGATAGGTTGACTGGTACATATCAAAACATTCCTTTCCTCAAACGATAGGTTGAAACATTGCAAAATGACGAAAGAGGGTCAGTTTAAATACAGCAGCCATTTCTGCAATACTAGGTTGTGTTGACACTGAAGCTACAAGTATGCTTTTTTTAATAGGTTTTCATCAACAAAATATATAAAGATACTGTGCTAACTGAAATGTTATGCTTGTCATTGAAAAAACAGACTAGTTTTCGATGTTTTCAATAATCTAGAAGAGGCATATTGCATCATGATTACAATAGATCTTGCAGTTACCATGGTAACAAAATTGCTGATAATATGGCACATATTCCTGGTGCGTGAATCAAACAGAAAAGCCTTTAAGACGATCGAAAGTGTACTACATGTATTCCTTTTAAATAAATAGTGCTTTATTGAAATATACATCCTGAATGAAAAAACATTAAATCACAAAGAGCTGTATACAACATAACAACACGGGTTCTAAACAGCAAATTAATTCCAAGGTGTGTCTATCAATTTGAAGCCTTGAGAAGGGTTACTCTGTCAAGATCTAACAAACGTATCATCCTCTAAACTTATCATCCTGTGTTACAGATCTACACCTATCGTCCTGTTTTACATATCTAAATGTTACAGATCTACACTTACCATCCCGTGTTACAGATCTACACTTATCATCCTGTGTTACATATCTAAACTTACCATCCTGTGTTACAGATCTACACTCACTTATCATCCTGTGTTACAGAAGCACACTTATCATGCTGCAATTGATCTAAACTAGTCATCCTGTCTTATGGAATTATCAACTTTTCATCAGCGCTTTAGTTAAATAATTTGATTGCAGTATTTGTCATCGTTTTCTCTCTCGTCTCCTTTATACGCATTGACAGTAATTATTTCTTTTACAATAGTAATGGTACTAAATAGAGACTGCTTAGTCATAGAATGTACAGAAAGTGTCATTGGCTTTCTTTTACACAATAAACTGGACAAATTAAAATTGACAAAACATTGTGTACAATAAGTTGATTTCTAGATAAACAGAATGCATGATAAACACAACATAACGAGTAAACACACTCACTAGATATGCCATATGTTTTCAAATCATTTGAAATAACACAATTGCATCGATTCTAGCTTCGATTAAATAAATGCAGGCGATGGATAAAAGGCTATATTTCGTCTTTGTCATAACTACATTTCTACCAAGGAACTAAATACGCCGTGTCGTTGGGATAGTCAGACATTTGTATTCATCGTATTTATGTCTCAGGTACAGTTGTTTTGAATCCGTTCACTATGGATATCGCATCGAGGTCAGGTAAGGTATGTATGTATGTATGGATGGATGGATGGATGGATGGATGTATGTATGTATGTATGTATGTATGTATGTATGTATGTATGTATGTATGTATGTATGGATGGATGGATGGATGGATGGATGGATGGACTGCCTGTAGTTATTTCTTTATGGCTATGCTTCTCTTGGCCCAACCAACCTTATATTTCTGAAACCTGACTAAAAAAGACTTCACGAGTGATGACAGCGACATCCAATGTGTGTATCATGGCTAAAATTACTGTTAATCTGGGACTTTAATAAATGAAACGTTCAAGGGTGATAATTGAGAGCCTGGTTTTCTCTTTGATACATCACCCGACGTCTTAAACTAGAATTAGGATAATTGGCAAATCAGACATGTAGGAAGCCTGCTGTGCACGAGTTGCACCAAGGCATTGTGGGATTTGAACTCACTGGTTGCACTAAGGCATTGTGAGATTTAAGCTCACTGGTTGCACCAAGGCATTGTGGGATTTTAACAAAATGGTTACACCAAGGTATTGTGAGATTTGAACAAAATGGTTGCACCAAGGTATTGTGAGATTTGAACAAAATGGTTGCACCAAGGCATTGTGGGATTTGAACAAACTGGTTGCACCGAGGCATTGTGAGATTTGAACAAACTGGTTGGACCGAGGCATTGTGGGATTTGAACAAACTGGTTGCACCGAGGCATTGTGGGATTTGAACAAACTGGTTGCACCGAGGCATTGTGGGATTTGAACAAACTGGTTGCACCGAGGCATTGTGGGATTTGAACAAACTGGTTGCACCGAGGCATTGTGGGATTTGAGCAAACTGGTTGCACCGAGGCATTGTGGGATTTGAACAAACTGGTTGCACCGAGGCATTGTGGGATTTGAACAAAATGGTTGGACCGAGGCATTTTGAGATTTGAGCAAACTGGTTGCACCGAGGCATTGTGGGATTTGAACAAACTGATTGGACCAAGGGATTGTGGGATTTGAATAAAGTTTTGAGTGTGACACCTATTACAAGCCAGCATTGTTTGGGTAAGGGTTCAACGTTCACGTTCGGTAGAAATAACTTTTCTGCGTGATCATGACACCATCCTCATTTTGGTCCCCCTTTCACAGTACGTTTCTCACTTTACATTTCTAAGGCATTCGTACTGTTAAAAGTACTGTCATGAGTTCAAATCATCACCAACGTGTACACCCACGCTTATTTCTAAATTCAAAATAAAAAAAATTTCCCCTCATTTTTAAGTTGTTACAATGAGAAACAGAGTCCTGTGTATTTTGGTAGACAACGGTCGTATGTCTCCATACATGACATAGCTATGTGTATTCAACCATTGTTTGTCTAGTCAGGGGTTATATGACATTTCTAAGTAAGCAGCCATTGTTTAAGCAAGGGTGTTATGACGTATATAATTTAGCCATTGTTTAGTGAGAGATAGGATGAAATATCAAAGTGAATTCAGCCATTGTTTAGTCAATGGTATAACAAAGTACTAAATTTAACATATGGTAATGAGAAAGCTAAAACTTCTGCTCAGACAACCAATACAAAGTGACTGAGACGTCTGGGGTCACATTATATAATTAATATAACATAAATGGAACCCCTCGTTCTTATATTTAATATTTGTTTCACATCACAATTCCTTAAAATCTTGCGAGATTTTGTGTTTTAAGAATGTCAATGATCGTGTTTCCGTCAGCATTCAACGTCGTTTAAATATTGCCAACAATTAATCCATTTAAATATTTACAATAAAAATGAAAGGCTTAGGTATGCAGCTAGGTAATCAGTAATGTATAATATTTGTATAAAAGTATCTTTGGAGAGGAACACAAATCGTTGAGATTCCCCAGAGTAATACTGACAGGTATGTGGACAAAAGTGTCAATTTTGATGAGCGGGCCACATACACCGTGTCGATTATAGATTATTCACTCACAATTGAAAGCGACTGCAGTCTCGTCACTATTACTGTCATTTTATCTGCTATAAATCGCTACTGATTTGACATATTTGGTATTTTCCGTCACAAAGTTTAGAAACATTGTTATATCATCAAACTTAAAATGTTCTCGTTTATAGTGAAATAAGTCTTCATTCATTTGTAACCGTTACACGTATGTATGGTTTTTTTCGTTGTACATGTTTCACAGTTCACAACACAACACCAATGGAATCTACACCTGCAGTTCTCTTTCACTGTTATTACTTCCTCTTTATATCCTCGTTCGCAACACATTAAGTCACAACCCCCAACACCTATAGATGTACTATTACATTTTCTCCCAGCCGTCCCTAAAGATCCAACTTTCCGATTGGGTTTACAGAAATTTGGTGAGTCAGCTATGTACACAAGATCTTGTTTGCCAGGTGGTTTGATGCTATCGTCACCTACAGGTAATAAACCCTCACCATCATTCCCACCAATAACTTTGGCTGCACCGTTAAATCTTTGTTTCAAAATGTTTCCAACGTCTCTGAAAACAGGCATTTTCTTCCAACATGTCTTGACGGTACAAGAACCAGACAATCCATGACATTTGCATTCCACTCGCATGTTGTCTTTGATCGCCTGAAATAAAAATAAAGTAAAATATAAAAAAAAAAAAACACCATTAATACACATTCTGCTCATTTTACAAACATCTGGTTTTATTCAACACATGAATAGTATCATATCCAACTGCATAAGAGGTAAACCATTTGATTTCTGAGGGAGCTGGAGGATTACAGCACATTTGATTTTGCCAACTAGGGGTATTTTAAATATTAATTTATGCTTTAATTTTTTGCCGCGTCACGTCGTGTAAATTGTTATTTTTTTAATTTAATTTCTTCATAACAGGAAACATATGAATGTAGCTTATTTCAAAAGTAGGAGGTAACAATGAATACAGTTTTAATATTCTACAAGTAGGAAGTATCAATGAATACAGTTTTAATATTCTACAAGTAGGAAGTATCAATGAATACAGTTTTAATATTCCAAACGTAGCTAGTAAAATTAGAAAGTAGACTGTATAAGGTTGAATAGAAGTTTGAGACCAATTTTGAAATTGAAGAACTTAAAGAATACCAAGCACTTGATGCTATTTAATATGTTAAGGTGGCAACAATACTCGTTAAACTTTGAATTAAAATACAAGAGAGCAGCGTGGGGGGGGGGTACGGGAGGGGGTATTTCCCCCTCCCACCTTTGAAATTTAACGTCTAAAAGACTACTGTCTGGTCTTATTTCAACATGTCAAGGTAAACTAGAGAGGAGAGAAGTCTGAGCCTTCTTATTTTAATATGTCAAGGTGATAACAATACCATATGCTGATCACAATTAAAAATTGAATTCAGAAAACCAAGAAAGAGAAAAATACCCAAAGTCTATTGTTGCATGCCATACCATACCATACAATACCATACCATACCATACCATACCATACAATACCATACCATACCATACCATATCATTTAAAATGATTTCAAAAATTACATGATTCATTCAAGGTACTAAGTCAGATCAGTATTCTCAGTAATTTGATTTGATGGTACCTAGTGTTTTGGTTTGTTTCAGTATTTGCCAACAGTTAGTATAAACCTTTGACAAGAAACTTTAAAAGTTTACATGTAGGTTTAAGTTTAGGTATCGCCGCCGTAGTCGGCTGCACCAGAAACACATGTACTCAGGAATTTGACATTTGTTGTAGCTAGTTTCTGCATTTGAAACACAACAATCGTTTCCCCAGAAATCACATGGTGTACTCCTAATAAGGATTTAAATCGCGATACTCACTTTTAATAAGATTAGTGTTCAATTGTTGGTGACAAAAGGTTATGAACTTCAGAGAGAAGTTGGAGCCTTCTTTTTTGAAGTTAATTCATATTTTGGAAGAAGACGGAAAGCAAGCGTTGTCGAATGCTGACTTTTCATTCCGTCCTGTGACTGTGTGCCAAAGTTCATACATGAAAATAGTTGTGATAGGATTACGGAATTTGCGCACAAACCCGTAATTATTATTGTAATGTAAGTTGAAATAGAGAGACTAGTGTGGCAGTGGAGGAAATGGTTTATAAAGTGGAGCCAATTTCAAACAGACGTGACACAAATGGCGGCTAACAAACAATTTATTGCAAAATATGTCGTAGGGAAAGAAGTCAAGCACAGCACTGAGTAAGACAATAGTTAAATTACAAGCACTTGGATGGGTATCGCCCATCCACCAATGAATTTAATAGCTGCATTGCTAAGCAACTGTATGAGTCAGGACTCGGATGACCTCAGGATGAGATTTCTTTGTTTATTTGTATATTATCTGTTTATACGAGGTTATCCGATCAGGAACAGTGTCTGGATATCCCCACCGGATCTCAATATAAATCTAACAAAATTGAATTGCAAACTTTATATCTATTCTCTTTAAATTCTCTGCAGGAGCCCTACCAAAGATGTGATGATAGTGACCCAAGCCTTGGTCTGCTAATTGTATCAGTGGTAATCGCTGCTCTCGCATGTCAACTCCTTTATTTTTACCTCTATGTTTGGATCTGATGAGATACCAAGCTGTCCCGAGGCTGGTAAAACATATGACTCGGCTGATCTATATAATGTGATGTGTCGACATATTACTGTCCAACATGGTTTACTGACAAAACACATAGTCAACCAATATGATTTATTAATTGTACATTTGTACGAAAATTATCATTTTAGTGTAAAGTCACGATATTTTAGCAATGGTGAATTTTCATGTTCATATTATTTACTTTGACTTGAGATTCATTAATTTGAATGTGAATTTGGGCGACAAATTACTAGTTTATTAGACTTAGTTCGGGATTGTCAATACCAACGCAACACCCGAAATATATGACACGCATCGAAAAAATGAAAGAAAAGTCTCCATAAAATGTTGTTATAATATAAACTGTTGTATTATACTTTTTGTACATTTTGCTAACATGGATGTACACTAACGCATATTGGCATAGGTTGGACTACCAATGTCCTAGAGTACAGTAGGATGGACTGCCAATGTCCTAGAGTACAGTAGGTTGGACTGCCAATGTCCTAAAGTATAGTAGGATGGACTGCCAATGTCCTAGAGTACAGTAGGATGGACTGCTAATGTCCTAGAGTACAGTAGGATGGACTGCCAATGTCCTAGAGTACAGTAGGTTGGACTGCCAATGTCCTAGAGTACAGTAGGTTGGACTGCCAATGTCCTAGAGTACAGTAGGTTGGACTGCCAATGTCCTAGAGTACAGTAGGATGGACTGCTAATGTCCTAGAGTACAGTAGGTTGGACTGCCAATGTCCTAGAGTACAGTAGGATGGACTGCCAATGTCCTAGAGTACAGTAGGATGGACTGCCAATGTCCTAGAGTACAGTAGGATGGACTGCCAATGTCCTAGAGTATAGTATTTTAAAGCGAATATTGTGCTTACTGGATGTAGATCATCTTTCAATGCAACGTAATTGTTTTTAATAATCGTAACAATTTCTTCGAAGTAATTATTTTATTTTAATTACCCATTCCATGTATTATTGCACAGAGCCTTCTAGGTGAACATATTTCAACAGTGAATGAACTGAACCTAGATAACCTTTACCGATACCAACTAGAAGATATAGATTATCGTTACATCGACATGCTGTTGACGTAAATAAGTCCAAAACCACTACCAGATGTAGGGCTGACAAATATGTAACAGGACCAAATGTAGGGCTGACAAATATGTAACAGGACCAAATGTAGGGCTGACAATATGTAACAGGACCAAATATAGGGCTGACAAGTGTGTAGCAGGGTTAATGTAGGGCTGACAAGAATACATGTAGCAGAAGAGCCGTGATGGAAAAGTCTTTCAAGTCGGTCAAAGAACTTGAGATTATCAAAGGAACATCATATTATCTGCTCGTTTAAACAACATATGGGTGTTTAACATTTGCACCAAAGCTGCTCCTAGGCTTAACATTCATATTGTTTTAGATGTCAAAACTTCACAACGTTGAACATTTCCTCTTCATCGTTTAGTTTTCTAGATTATACATGGAGAGTTCAACTCTTACACGAATACTTATAGAAACCATTTATCATCAACCGATTTGAAACTGCGGTGCTCTTTTGTAGAACATAAAGATTAAAATTTATTTATCTTTTCCCCTAACGCCACAGAAAATAAAAATAAAAGAGCTGTTCAACGGGCAACCTAGCCAATCATGTTGGGTAGGTAAGTTGCTTTCATTTAACAATGTAAAAAGGGTGTGAAAACAAGCCATATATGATGGCAAAACATTTCCAGTTGAGTTTACATATATAGTACTTATTCAGTCATTTTGATTTCATCTCTTTCAATTTGTCTGTATCATTAGTCAGTTAGCAAACGTACATAATTCACGGTTAAACATATGTTGTAGCTCCTCGATACTAGACAGTACCTAGTTATGTCAACTACAACGATACTAGACAGTACCTAGTTATGTCAACTACAACGATACTAGACAGTACCTAGTTATGTCAACTACAACGATACTAGACAGTACCTAGTTATGTCAACTACAACGATACTAGACAGTACCTAGTTATGTCAACTACAACGATACTAGACAGTACCTAGTTATGTCAACTAAAACGATACTAGACAGTACCTAGTTATGTCAACTACAACGATACTAGACAGTACCTAGTTATGTCAGCTACAACGATACTAGACAGTACCTAGTTATGTCAACTACAACGATACTAGACAGTACCTAGTTATGTCAACTACAACGATACTAGACAGTACCTAGTTATGTCAGCTACAACGATACTAGACAGTACCTAGTTATGTCAGCTACAACGATACTAGACAGTACCTAGTTATGTCAACTAAAACGATACTAGACAGTACCTAGTTATGTCAACTACAACGATACTAGACAGTACCTAGTTATGTCAACTACAACGATACTAGACAGTACCTAGTTATGTCACGATACTTGACAGTAGTTTCATGTTGAAGTCTAGGTGTTTTCAGTATTTTTATTAAAACAGTGATAGTCCTTGAGTGTTAGTAATAGTCGTAAAGTCATAACACATTTTCCTTATTTCCGTTCCGTATCACGCATCGACATATTTTGGGAGACGATAACCGCATGACTATATTTCATGTACCCATTTAGTTGTACATGTAACGATGAAATATATGTAAGAAAGCAAAAAGGTCGTCCGTTTATTAGACGAGCAGTAAACGTTATCCTGGCCCATGTAAACATAATGACAGATGGTGAAAATACTAGAGGATAATTAACTACCCAGTGACATATAATGAACTTAACTGTGACGATGTTTTGGACTGTATGTACGTACGTGTGTACAGATTATGGTGTATTTCTTAAATGCCTCATTTGATGATATTTTTCATAATTAACGACCTGTCCGTTTTTAGTACTATACATCATCTTATAGTGTTTGGTACTCTACGTCATGTTATTGTGTTAAATATACTATGTCATATTATAGTGTTTAGTACTCTAGATCATATTATAATGTGTAGTACTCTATGTCACATTATAGTGTTTAGTACTCTATGTCACATTATAGTGTTTAGTACTCTAGGTTATATTATAGTGTGTAGTACTCTATGTCATATTACGGTGTATAGTACTCTATGTCATAGTATAGTGTTTAGTACTCTATGT